>NC_046361.1:36285336-36380195 GCF_011125445.2 Fundulus heteroclitus | reverse complement strand
CTGGCTCTGACCCTGGATCTGCTCTCAGATTTTGGACTTTGGTTATTCCCCCTGACCATCCTGCCTGATTCTGCTATCACGGTTCTGACCCTGTGTCTGTCCTTTGACCACCAATTTCCTGCCAGTCCCAGGGGTAAGAGCCTTCAAGTTGCCCTGATTGGACTCTGGATCACAAAGGGCTTCACAGGCGATGTCTCCCACCAACAGGAGCCTTCACTTACCGTCCCAGCTTGTTTCCGGATCCTGAGAAGTGGTTCCTGTCTCAGACGCTGGTGATTCACTCTCGACCTGTAGCAGTTTACGTCTCAATAAACTGTTTCTTAACGCTATCTGATCTTGTCTGGCTGAATTCTGGGTCCTCTGTTTCCAGTCATTACACTAAGAGGCAATTGGTAGAGGAACAACAATACAATACATCTATTTATGTCAGAAAGACCAGAGAGTAACCCTGAAATTCTAGCCAGACACAGAGTTGTCTTTTAAAACAGAACAGAAATCTGGTGACAGTGAGTGACTCTGCAAGAAACAAGCAGTGGTTGGAGCAGGCTTTGGTAACTGCAGCAGCGTCCGGCAGAATGGCAGAGACTTGATCAGAATCAAAGGGTCAGGTGAGGGTCATGCATAGGTGGTCAGAGATAATAAGGTAATAACGTGAAGAACAGCCATGGAAAAACACTGGACATCTACTAGCAATAGCTTTCAACAATCTGAAACTGAACCAGTGGCTGTGGAGTGCTTCAGTAGTTCAGGAAACAGGTGCAAAGTATGAAGCTGATTGCAGCAGAGCATGGGTGCATTGCAGAATGAAGGAAACAGATCATGAGACTTAATGCACAAACAGAGGAGTTGTCTTAGAAGTCAGAACAGGCTGGGAATGGTAGGCTATGATGTAATCAGTATGCTAACTGATGCATAATGACATGTGCCACATATTATTATTTGCTAAAAAGTTTAATAAACTATTCAGAACTAGAATACATGAGGATGATGTGCTATGATCAGAACGTTTTCATCCATCCATCCATTCTCTTCCGTTTATTTGGGGTCGGGTCACAGGGGTAGCAGCTTCAGTAGAGAGGCCCAGACTTTCCTCTCCCCAGCCACTTGGGCCAGCTCCTCTGGGGGAATCCCGAGGCGTTCCCAGGCCAGCAGAGAGACATAGTCCCTCCAGCGTGTCCTGGGTCTTCCTCTGGTCCAAAAACATGGACCGTATATGATCGACGGTCACATAAAGCGGGTGGAGTCAGAAATAAATGTCATTTTCTTGGAGCTGAAAGTTGTGTACAGTCTTTTTCGGACACTTACCCGTCATTATGACTCATTCTGTTGGGGTTGGAAAAGTCTGCAATAAAAGCCTCAAAATCCACCAAGCAGACAGTTGTTCTGGTCTGCATCTAGGCAAACAACTGCTTGGCAGTCTGAAATTACTAACACCTTGTTTGGGCCAAGGACTTGCACTAGTCCAGTCCTGGTTAGTCATTGCAGCAGCTGATCTCATGTAGACACTTGTCTCTGCCTTCACCAATGTGTCCATGTGTGCAGCTGTCCTGATGAGTGGGTGTGCATGGGCTCTGTTTACACAGAGGGGATCTTTCACCTTTGAATGTCAGGAGGTGACCTTTGGACAGGATGCTGTCGCTATCGTCCGCTCCGGGTGTTTCTCTGGCAACATCGTGGGACTTTCACACATCGGCCTGGAATGAATGGAATCCAGGTGTAATTTTTATGGAAAACATTTTGGCAGCTGTATGAAAAATCCCATTTGGAAACCTCTGCGCTGAGCCTGTGTGTGTGTGCTTGTTTCCCACCGACGGCTCACATCTGGACCACATCTCGACACATTAGCCATATTATCATTCCAAATCAAATATCCAAATTCCTTGTAGTTACAGTTTCCACTTTGCGGTATTTCACGTCTCTGCAAGGACAATTTTATACCTGTGGTTTATAGAATTTCTGTGATTGCTGTATTTAGTCTCTGGCTGAAAGGCAAGGCAGCATTAAATCATGTCTCAGCTCTGGATTTGGGGCATTTTTAGATCACTTAGAAAAATGTAAATGTTCCATAAATATAACATGACGAAATGGCTGTGCAGCTGTGGTATTATTTATGTAGTTTCACCCAAAAAAAGAGAGAGCCAGTAGGAATTATATGTAACAATTCAACTTACTGCTCTATCTAAATATCAGTGGTGGGACACAATAAAGAAATCTAATCAATAAGATGCTTTTTTAATCACATTTTAATCCAGAAGCAAAAACAAAAAGCCTAGTATTTCCTTTTCAGAAATCTTTGCTAGTGTCTGAAACAATATATAAATATATACACTTTGTATTTTGATGACGGTAGCTTTCTATTTCAATTTGGTGGAAACTGGAATGTTGTGGGTTTATCCAGTGCAGTTTTTTTATCCATTCAGAAATATTTTAGGGAAATTAAACCAACAATCTTACAGTTCATACTCTTCTAAATCATACAGCTATGTGGGATGAAAAGTTCAATATCTCTGTATTTTGTAGAACAGCATTTCTGTCATTTAGTTTTACACTATATAGGCGAAGTATTTGCTTAACTGCCTTGACTTGCATATGAACTTAAGTGACATCCCATTCTTAATCCATTGGGTCCAGAATGACGTTGGTCCCCTCCCCCCTTTGCAGCTATAATAGCGTCAACTCTTCTGGAAAGGCTAGCCACAAGTTTCTGGAGTGTGTTTATGGGACTTCTTGACCATTCTTCCAGAGGCACATTTGTGAGGTCATACACTGATGTTGGATGAGAAGACACGGCTCTCAGTCTCTGCTCTTATTTAGGTGGCCTACCACCATGTGACTGAGTGGCTCTAGTTCCTAGTCACTTCCGTTTTGTTACAACAGTTAACTGTGGAATATTTAGGAGTAAGGATATTTCCTGACTGAACTTGTCACTCGGGTGGCATCCTATCACAGAACCCCACTAAAGCTCACTGAGCTCCTGAGAGCAACTCATTTTTTCCACAAATGTTTGTATGAACAGTCTGAAAGCGTAAGCGCTTGATTTTATACAGATGTGACAACGGAAATGACTGAAACACCTGATTTCAGTTATTTGGATTAGTGAGTGAATACGTTTGGTGATACAGTGTATGTTCAGAAGTGTTAAAGCCTTGTCACTCTTTACAGTCACGTCCAAATCAGAATGAGCTTTATCAGCCCGATTTCAACATTCTTTCAAGGGAAATTTCTATACATGCAGTTTTATTACAAAAGAAGAAAACAAGTTTCAGTAGACATTAGATCTTTACATTTTTCTTCACAATTCACGCTTCAGTCTGAATGCACCCAATAAAATAAAAACAGATATACTTTCTGGATTCATAGTGTTTTCATAGTGTTCTGACATAGTGACTGTGACACGTGTGACACTCACCTTTTTTTTAAGATGTCCCATTGCACCACTGATGTTGAGTAGCTTTAGATTTTAATGCTACCGACTGATCTGTCCAACCTTGAGTTACAGTGCAACGATTTTGCCCTCTGCTCTTATCAGACATGGAGGGAAGGAGAGCGTTGAGTAGATCGCTGACTATTCTTTGCTTTATTCCCTTGCGCATCTGTTTTGTTACTCAACCAAATGGGGATTAATGGCATATCTGTGTACATTCCACATTGTGATTAAATGCATAAATTTATAACAGATTATTTTTTCAGCTTCGAATTAATGAACGTAAATGTGTTAAAGTCCTTGCCCTGGTAAATAAACTTGTCTTTTCTATTGTAATAATGTTGTAAGGTCATTTCGAGCTACTGTGTCAGGTCAAAATCCATCTCAACATCTGGTGGAAAAACTGGAACATCTGGGCTTCAGCACACCCCTTCGCAACTCGCTGCTAGACTTCCTCATCAACAGACCTCAGTCGGACCGGGTCGGTCAGAACACTTCTGATGCCATCACCCTCAGCACGGGCTCCCCTCAGGGCTGCGTCCTGAGCCCCCTGCTGTTCACCCTGATGACACACGACTGCGTCCCCAGGTTCACCACCAATCACATAGTAAAGTTTGCAGAGGACACAAAGGTGGTGGGCCTGATCAGAGACTACAACAACCAGGACTACAGAGAGGAGGTGGAGCAGCTGGTTGGCTGGTGCATAGATAACAGCCTGATCCTGAATGTGGAGAAGACGAAGGAGATCATCGTTGACTTCAGGAAAAACCGGCCTCGCCACGCTCCACTGCTCATCAACAGCTCAGCTGTGGAGGTGGTCAGCAGCACCAAGTTCCTGGGGGTGCACATCACAGACAATCTCACCTGGTCTGTGAACACCACGTCACTGGTCAAGAGGGCACAGAAGTGACTGTACTACCTGCGGAGGATGAGGAGAGCCCACATGTCACCGCCCATCCTCACAACCTTCTACAGAAGCACCATAGAGAGCATTCTGACCAGCTGTCTCTCTGTGTGGTGTGAAGGCTGCAGCGCCTCCGACTGGAAGAATGTGAGGAGAGAGGTGAGGACCCCAGAAGGGATCATCGGGGCTCCTCTTCCCTCCATTAAGGACATTTCATCTCAGCGCTGCATGTCCCGAGCCCTCAACATCATCAGTGACCCCTCCCCCCCCCCCGTGGACTGCTCTCCCTGCTGCCCTCTGGGAAGAGGTTCCGCAGCATCTGCTGCAGGTCCACCAGGTTCTGCAACAGCTTTTTCCCGTTGCCATCAGACTGTTGAACTGTTTAACTATAAACTGGACTGTGCACCACATCTGTACATCTGCGTCACCACATCTCTATCTGGCATTACCAATGCTGCCGAACTCTTAGTTTTCCTTTACACAACGGAAATGCATTTTTGCACGAATGCCTTTTTGCACCATTATTTTGCACATTGCAATTTCTCCTGCACAATGTGATGGCACACTGTTTTTCTCCTGCACTGTTATATGTTAACATTATTTTCACTGCTGCACTTTGTTGCAATGTTGCCTTATTCCGCCTGGAATATGACTATACTCCTATAAGCTGTATGCAACAAAATTTCGTTCTGTATGCACCCTGTACATACAAAATGACAAATAAAGTTGTCTAAGTCTAAGTGTAAGTCTTATGCATGAAACTTGGATGGAAAAGAGAATTACATTTCCTTTTTTTTTCCTTTTTGTATCCTGTCTGGCAATATAGCATTAGGAACTGTTGTCTTAATGACAAAGAGAAAGAGGAGAGGAAAAGGAGAGAGCGATAGAACATCCTCTGAGTCTGCTTCTCCACCTGCAAAGAGAGATTTAAAAAGAACAGCAGGAACAACCAATAAAGTATTACAGGTACAAACGACCAACGCCTTAATACCATTACTGAGGAATATACAATATTATTTAATATGACATGTTTAAAGTGACAGCTAAAGATAATAATAGGGTTTTCTGTATAGAAGTGAATCTGTAAGCACCTGAATCCAAGCACCTGTAGGTGTTTTAGAGAGTGCACTTGTGTATTTAGGGTTTATCTATAAGAAAAATGTTTGTAAGGAGCCAAAGATCCACCACCCCCCCACCCCAGAGCACTATGGCAGACGGCAGGGGAACCAGAACCCCAGATGCCCGAGGGGACCACCAGAGCAAAGGTGCCCAAGAGTGGCCAACATAGGGAAAGCTGCCTCCCCCACCTGAGGGAAGAGGAGAAAGGAGCCACAGGAATCCCTCCCTAGTGCCCCCACATGCAAAAGAAAGAAAAAAAGGGACGCAGTACACACACACTCACTAACCACACATCTTACATTCCCAGGTCCAGGTACTGGCACCCCAGAGGGGTATCCAGCCACCAGACCCAGGAGGTGAACCCCAACATTAAGCTGGGGGGGGGGCACCACAACCCGACCTACCTGGTCCATACTTCGGTCCTAACCCCCCACTCTGCTTCCATCTACCCGGAGATGGGGCCAACATGAATTGAATGGGCTAACCAACCAGAGTCCACCCCACAAACCCTGAGGTGCTACCTCCCCCACACCCTGCCCTCCATACCTAAACCCTCCCCTCCTCCCCACATTCTAGGGGAGAGAGCCTCGGCCGACACCTGGGACCCAACGCTCACCACCAGCCATGACCTCGACCAGCTGGCCCACTCCTCCACCAGACTCTTCTGGATGGCAATTGGAAAACAGGAATGTGAGAAAGACTTGCATTCTCTCCACACACGTTTTTAGACAGAGCCGGTCAGTAATTACAATAGAATCCTGGAAATACCACTAGTGGAATGATAACTCACCATAAGCATCACGAGTAAACAGCTTACATTTTTCTTCTCTATCTGTGACTTGCCCAGGAGGAAGAGATTGTCTACAGACCTGCCTGAGTCGGCCAGTTGGTGACGGGAAACTTTCAGTCACGTGTGGAGCCAAAACCTCAGACAACATCCAGCAAGTGCACTTGGAGCTGCTCTTTTTTATTAGCATGTGTCAAACATTGTCCTGGAAGAAGAGTTGGGAATTGGTGTCTGCTATTTCTGAGTCAAACGTGGATCAGTCACTGCCAGTTGGCACCACTGGAAACCACAAACTGGAACAGTCACACGTTGTCTGGGTTTGCCGAGGTCAGAAATGTTCAGCAGACAAAAACATATTTTCAGACTAAGAACAAAGTTAACTGAGCTTGTTTTCCTCAAACGGCCAGTGTAAAGTTTCTGGAGGAAAATGCAGATGAAAACTGAAGAAATGTCAACATGACTATTTAAAAAAAAAAAAAATTCAAGGCCTTTGGGTATTTGCTATCTTCTTGTGCTGATTCCGTTATTTCTGACATTCACACCTTTTCCTTTAACTCGACTCACAACATCCACCAGCCTTCTGGGAAAACATAGTTTTTCCTTTTCCACGTGAATTTGCCAGATGTCTTCAGCTTTATTTCCAAGTCAAATATTTTTCTTTTTTGTTTACTCATGTTTGTTTTCTTTGCCTGAGATTTTTATTTTTTACATTTTGCCTCCTACCTGTTGATGCAGTCCCCATGTCTTTTTATTGGCAATAAACAGAGCATGGAATGTATTTACTGTTTGAACTGCAGTTATTAGGGGTCGGAGCCTGCAGAGGCAAGATTTTCCATGAATCCAGGGGAGAATTTCATTTTTCTGTATCTGCAAATTTTTGCTTTTGTTTTCCAATAAAACTCACACTGCAGTCTGAACAAAGAATATGTTGGCCTGAACTGGACAAAAATTAGATTTCTCATGGAACCTAAGTACAGTGAATTCACCCATTACTACGTCTCTCCCAAATAAAGCGAGTATTGCTTAACTCTATGCTTTTTTGTTTAAAACACCTAAATTGTAAATCTTCTAATCAAAAACTTGGGTGATTCTGTATTAGATAAACTAGGTCACACCCGATGTGGCTTAAATTGTTTTTTCTACATCACAAAAAAATGTATAAAAAATGCAAGGCTTTTCAATGCAAGCTGATCCTACAGTTTAAATGACAACAATCCAGAAATGTGAATATCAAATCTCGAAAGAAAGGCAAAGAATGCATATTTAATCAGGTAAATCTGAGACATAGTAACAGATATTTAGGTGACATTCATGTAAGAAAACAGAAATATGAACCTGAGATAGTGTCCCCAATTTTGCAAACATCTAAAGCCCTGGACACTATAATGTGAAGATTTTTTATTTTAAAAACACTGTGGAACACATTTGCATTAAACCTAGTACAAACCTTTTGGAAAATGGGTAAAGGCAACATCTTTAGTATAGTAATGAATGGAAAATGGAAAAACAATACAAATCTGATCTTTAAATTGAGAGAGCCGGCAATAGTGCTGCTCCTTTTGCCTATTTCTTTGAATTTCACCACACTGTAATATTATTGAATTGTATTAATATTACTTTTGACTATGTGAATAAATTAGATTTCTGTGTGATTGGGATGTAAGAGATGGAAGACTTCTTTTCTTTCCTTTCCGAAAAGATGGTGTTCATTTAAATTAACTAAAAACCACTTCTAAGCAGAAATAAAAAATAAAAAGACTCCTTGACCAGACTTGCTGAGGTACTTGGCCGCTAAGACCAGGAATTCAGAAGAATTCGATGGAAATCTGTCCAGGTTTTGTCCAGAAATTTCAGACTGAAGTTGTTTGGATTCAGTCTCAGTTGTCAGATTGACAGATTGGCTTCTAACCCTTGAGCATATTTTTCAGTGATTAAATTTTTATCCATGTTGAGACCCTAGGTAGTATCTGATTTCGCTGTGAAACAACACAGTGTCCTCTCCAAGCTTCAGCGTTTCCAGCATTCTAAATCAACCCCTTACTGGTGAACTTCCCTCATCCTGACCTACGTCGGTGTGTTCTGACGGCTTTGTGTCCGAACATGTTAGACTTTTAGGCTCACAGTTTCAGGAAAACAGATTAGACATTTCTTTTTACATGTTTTACATGTATTAATCAACAAGGAATTCAGAGAACCTATCTCAGAGTGGAGCATTGTCCATAATTAGGATGTTTCTTTAAAGAGTCATCCATCAGTTTGATGGAAATGTCGCTGTCTGGGTACTTTTTTTTTTTAAACTGTGTGTTTTGGCAAACTTGTTCTCTTCCTGTCTTGATTAGAACTCGAAGATCTAATTTCAGTTTGACTTGTTGCTGGTTGTATTTTCCACCCTGAGGAGTGACAGTACAACACTATTACAGTCTCACCACTCAATTTTACAAATTTACCAATGAAAACCTGGAGTTCTCATCTCAGCTCTTTGGAATTTCCTCATCACTATAGCAGGCTATAGTTGAGCCATTATGTATTACAATGTAATCGTTCCAGCCTTAGTCATTCCTAGTGTGGATGGAAAACATATGCTGGAGTCCAGGAATGCGTGGTTTTTCAGTGAAAGTTAAATTTCCGTCTTTATACTACATCCATGCTTCCCGGCCGGCTGTATTCCATCCTGCTGTAACACAAACACTTTAGTTTTCTCTATCTCACCGTCTGTCTCCTTCTATTTATAACTCATTACTGGATTGTTTTCCTGCCCACCCAGATCTGGGAGACATGGCTGACGTTGACATTTGGGAATCTAGTGTTACGTTGAAATTCTGCCCCATAATGGATGTATCAGTCTATGTTTGTGTGAGTGGCTGTGTTCTTTCTGGTGTCCATCTGAATACAATAGTTTTAAAAAGAAAAAAATATATGTTAAGCAGATTCACCAATTGGTCAAATAACTCTGAAACACAACATTTAATCTTTAATTTAATCTTTTTTGTGTGTTTTTCAGAACATTATGATAAACATAAAAAAATGGAGCAACATCAAAGAAAGTTGTATGTTTAATGATCCTTAGCCCTCATAAGGTTTCAAACCAAATATTTCCCCTCACAGATCATTTAAGGCTTGACTTAACCCAATTATTTTGCACTTTGAGACAAAAAAAATCAGGAAATAAGATTTCTCCGATATGGTTTAGGCATGTGTGCAAAGACAACATTTATTCCAACCAGATTAGGTGCATACATCACCCTTTAAAACATTTTCAAGATGATCGAAACATTCAAATAATCTTTTCCTATCTGATTCAAAATTAATTCTGTTTACGAATTTTCCTAACAGGTTTTCATTGACTAATTTCTTCAGTCTCATTGCAGATTCTAACAGAATTGTTTCTGCAACGCTTTATAGATCTGGAGTTACCCTTTGCTACAGAAACACAATGTTAATACCATTCCAGGTGGCTACAGGTTAAACTTTAAATCACTTACTAAACTACTTCCAGGAAAGTCTTGCGATGGTTTATAAAAGAAATCACACAACTAGACAATGGTGCATGGCAACATGGGTGCTGCAACTAAGGGTACCCAAGATTTAAAGTCTGGGGGACACATCCTTTTTTCTGCCATTCAGAACTGCAATTCTTCAAACTGCAGTACACTGAGGCCATGTTCAAATTGTCTACTGGTTAGCTATACAATGCAGTACAGTATGCAATGCTTAGCAGCTAATTCCATTCATCCATAATTTGTTTTCTATCTTTTTAAGCTTGGTCACAGAGGTAACAGCTCCAAACTGAGTCATTCCTCTTTCCAGTAATA
This sequence comes from Fundulus heteroclitus, assembly GCF_011125445.2. Classification (NCBI taxonomy): domain Eukaryota; kingdom Metazoa; phylum Chordata; class Actinopteri; order Cyprinodontiformes; family Fundulidae; genus Fundulus; species Fundulus heteroclitus. The sequence goes on along the minus strand of NC_046361.1, from coordinate 36,370,149 downwards.
CTCTCCAGCTCATTCTGCAGTTCCTAAATCTTCCAGTCAGTAGTCTCTAAGAGACGACAAATGCCCAAACCACCTTGGCTCACACAGGAGCAGGGGATCTACTCTGAGTTCACCCCTAATGATGTATACAACCCCTCGACACACGTATTCAAGATCTTCTTCTTTCAGTCATCATCTAATAATGACATGTGAAGGTAGGAATGTAGAAGAACTAGTCCCTTATAAACTTTACTTTTTGGCTGATTTCTGGAGCATTGCCTAGATTCTCCTTCCATTACTCAACAACAAGATGCTAAGATACTTCAGATCCTCAGCCTAAGGTCCGTCCGTCCGTCCGTTGTCTTCCGCTTATCCGGGGTCGGGTCGCGGGGGTAGCAGCTTCAGTAGGGAGGCCCAGACGTCCCTCTCCCCAGCCACTTGGGCCAGCTCCTCAGGAGGAATCCCAAGGCGTTCCCAGGCCAGCCGGGAGACATAGTCCCTCCAGCGTGTCCTGGGTCTTCCCCTGGGTCTCCTCCCGGTGGGACGTGCCCGGAACACCTCTCCAGGGAGGCGTCCAGGAGGCATCCTGACCAGATGCCCGAGCCACCTCAACTGGCTCCTCTCGACGTGGAGGAGCAGCGGCTCTACTCTGAGTCCTCCCCGGATGACTGAGCTCCTCACCCTATCTCTAAGGGAGAGCCCAGACACACTACGGAGAAAACTCATTTCAGCCGCTTGTATCCGGGATCTCGTTCTTTCGGTCACGATCCAAAGCTCGTGACCATAGATGAGGGTAGGAACGTAGATCGACCGGTAAATCGAGAGCTTCGCCTTTTGGCTCAGCTCTCTCTTCACCACAACGGATCGGTACAGCGCCCGCTTCACAGCAGACGCTGCACCAATCCGCCTGTCGATCTCCCGCTCCATCTTCCCCTCATTCGTGAACAAGACCCCAAGATACTTGAACTCCTCCTCTAGGGGCAGGACATCCTCCCCAACCCGGAGAAGGCACTCTACCCTTTTCCGGTTCAAGACCATGGTCTCGGATTTGGAGGCACTGATTTTCATCCCGGCCGCTTCGCACTCGGCTGCGAACCGCTCCAGTGAGAGCTGTAGATCACGCCCTGATGAAGCCAATAGGACCACGTCATCCGCGAATAGCAGAGACGCAATCCTAAGGCCACCAAAGCGGATCCCCTCAACACCTTGGCTGCGCCTAGAAATTCTGTCCATAAAAGTTATGAACAGAATCGGTGACAAAGGGCAGCCTTGGCGGAGTCCAACTCTCACCGGAAACGAGTCCGACTTACTGCCGGCAATGCGGACCAGACTCTGACAACCGGTCGTACAGAGACCTGACAGCCCTTATTAAAGGGTCCGGTACTCCATACTCCCGGAGTACCCCCCACAGGATCCCCCGGGGGACACGGTCGAATGCCTTCTCCAGATCCACAAAGCACATGTAGACTGGTTGGGCAAACTCCCATGCCCCCTCAAGAATCCTGCTGAGGGTGTAGAGCTGGTCCAGTGTTCCACGGCCAGGACGAAAACCACACTGCTCTTCCTGAATCCGAGATTCGACTATCCGACGGACCCTCCTTTCCAGAACCCCTGAATAGACCTTACCAGGGAGGCTTAAGAGTGTGATCCCTCTGTAATTGGAACACACCCTCCGGTCCCCCTTTTTAAATAGGGGGACCACCACCCCAGTCTGCCAATCCAGGGGAACTGCCCCCGATGTCCACGCAATGTTGCAGAGCCGCGTTAACCAACACAGCCCCACAACATCCAGAGCCTTAAGGTACTCAGGGCGAATCTCATCCACCCCCGGAGCCTTGCCACCGAGGAGCTTTTTAACAACCTCGGCAACCTCAGCACCAGAGATGGGAGAACCCGACCCAGAGTCCTCAGGCTCTGCTTCCTCAATGGAAGACGTGTTGGTGGGATTAAGGAGGTCTTCGAAGTATTCCGCCCACCGACGCACGACGTCCCGAGTCGAGGTCAGCAGCACACCACCCCCACTGTAAACAGTGTTGGTACTGCACTGCTTCCCCCTCCTGAGACGCCGGATGGTGGACCAGAATCGCTTCGAAGCCGTACGGAAGTCTTTCTCCATGGCCTCTCCGAACTCTTCCCACGCCCGAGTTTTTGCCTCGGCGACCAGCCGAGCCGCCTGCCGCTTCGACTGCCGGTACACATCAGCTGCTTCCGGAGTCCCACAGGCCAAAAAAGCCCGGTAGGACTCCTTCTTCAGCTTGACGGCTTCCCTCACCGCTGGTGTCCACCAGCGGGTTCGAGGGTTGCCGCCACGACATGCACCGACAACCTTGCGGCCACAGCTCCGACTAGCCGCCTCAGCAATAGAGGCGTGGAACATGGTCCATTCAGACTCAATGTCCCCCGCCTCCCTCGGGACGTGTTTAAAGTTCTCCCGGAGGTGGGAGTTAAAGCTCCGCCTCACAGGGGACTCCGCCAGACGTTCCCAGCAAACCCTCACAGTACGTTTGGGCCTGCCCGGTCGGACCGGCTTCCTCCCCCGCCATCGGAGCCAACTCACCACCAGGTAGTGGTCGGTGGAGAGCTCCGCCCCTCTCTTCACCCGAGTGTCCAAGACATGCGGCCGCAAGTCAGATGAAACGACAACAAAGTCGATCATTGAACTGCGACCTAGGGTGTCCTGGTGCCAAGAGCACATATGGACACCCTTATGCTTGAACATGGTGTTTGTGATGGACAATCCATGACGAGCACAGAAGTCCAGCAACAAAACACCACTCGAGTTCAGATCAGGTGGGCCATTCCTCCCAACCACGCCCCTCCAGGTCCCACTGTCATTGCCCACGTGAGCGTTGAAGTCCCCCAGCAAAACGAGGGAGTCCCCAGGAGGGGCACTCTCCAGTACCCCTTCCAAGGACTCCAAAAAGGGTGGGTAATCTGAACTGCTGTTTGGCGCATAAGCGCAAACAACAGTCAGAACCCGTCCCCCCACACGGATGCGGAGGGAGGCCACCCTCTCGTTCACCGGGGAAAACCCCAACGTGCAGGCACCGAGATGGGGGGCAACAAGTATGCCAACCCCAGCTCGGCGCCTCTCACCATGGGCAACTCCAGAGTGGAAGAATGTCCAGCCCCTCTCAAGGAGACTGGTTCCGGAGCCAGAGCGGTGCGTTGAGGTGAGTCCGACTATCTCTAGTCGGAACCTCTCAACCTCGCGCACAAGCTCAGGCTCCTTCCCCACCAGAGAGGTGACATTCCACGTCCCAAGAGCCAGCTTCTGCAGCCGAGGATCGGAACGCCAAGGTCCCCGCCTAAGGTAGAAAACTAAAATAGGTGCTCAGTGTATCTCATAAATTACAAAGCAAATAATAACATACAATATAGTCAGTAACTAACAAAGTAAACATTTTAACGGCACTTCATGACCTTAGCAAAGAATGAAGAATAAAAATAAGATACAACACAAAGCCATTTTCACAAGTTAACTTCAGTACGGTTGTCTCCAGTGTGGTTCAGCAAGTTTATGAACTGTCTCGGCTAAAATATCAGAAAGAGTGATGATGGACACAGTTTCAAAAGGAAGCAGCCACCACCTCCACATGGATGACATCAAGCTATGTGCTCATAATGAGCTAGACACTGACTCACAGATCCACCTCAGCAGGACCTACAGTGATGGCAATGGAATGTTATTTGGATTAGACTACAGAGAGGAAAGTTTATCACAGTAAATGGAATCAGCCAACAGAACACAGCATACCAGATGTTTGTGAGAGGCATAAAAAAGCCTCAAAAGCAAAAACGAAGAGGTCACAGGGGTGAGGAATTCAGCATGTTACAGGGTAAGGAATTGTACCATGATTATTTCATTGGCCTAAAGCTTATCTCATGAGTCTATAGTGCAACAGTATACCTGGAATCTCTCAAGTGGCAGAAACCCTAAGAAGAGAGGATGAAAAGGCACCATCATAACTTAGCTGATCTAGACAGATTCTGCCAGTAGTTAAAGAAAGATAGACTGAAGGACTGTATGGAGACACTGATCATAGCAGAGCAAGCACAAGCATGCAGAGCTGACCAAAAGAGTTGGCAAATATCACTGATTCCAAGACAATGTAGAGATATCCCTGAGACAGGGACATACGTATGCACCAAAGGTGGGACCACAGTTGGACTGTCATTGCAACATACATTCCAATGAAATTTGTCCTCTTCATTTTACCCATCCCTTAGGGAGCAGTGGGCTGCCACTGCACGGCGCTCAGGGAGCATTCTGGGAATGATGGTCTTGCTCAGGGTGGAGACAGAGTGGCAGTCTGTGGGAAACGGGAACCCTGCAGCCTCTCCAGGACGTAAGTGACCTGCTCTGTAACCACCAGACCACCACTCCCCGTAAAGGCTGTTGTAGCAGGAAAAGGCACAGATACATGTTGTAATTAGCATCAACATATAATAAAGACCTGTTGTTGCTGTATCAACCTGCCAGACCACTCAGATCTTCTGGTTGTGGTATACTCTGCATACCCAGAACCAGAACCAAACACGGAGAAGCAGCATTGAGTTTCTATGCTCCACAAATCTGTGGTCGTGGGCAGAGGGGGAGGGGGAAGAGGAAGGGTGTAGCAGAAGATGAAGTGAGCTCTTATTGATGGTAAAAATAAAATAAGAAAAGTAAAACATTTGTCAATTACAAAGTCAGGGCCTCAGTTAGGCTTGTCGTCACTGAAGTTCTTGATACTATGGGACTAGAACTGGGTTATGGGTTCAGCAGATTCCAGGAATAAATTCTGAAATCTTAGTGCAGAAATAAGGAGCTATAGGAAAACCTAACATGCCACGTAAAACAAAAGGCAACAAAACAAACAAAAGGCATCTTGAATTAACGGGACTACAGTTCTACGTTCTTTCAGGAGGAGTGAATGTTGCTTGTCAAGACTTGATGCAACCTGCTGGGTTTCCTTAGAGAGGAAACTTTCTGACCAATCTGTATGATTTGATTGAATTTGACTTTGTAAAATGCGTTTAGATGACGTATGTTGTAATTTGACGCTATATAAATAAAATTGCAGACATAATTCAATTCAATTCAATTCAATTTTATTTATATAGCGCCAAATCATGAAACATGTCATCTCAAGGCACTTTACAAAGTCAAGTTCAATCATACTATACAGATTGGGTCAGATTATACAGATTGGTCAAAAATGTCCTATATAAGGAAACCAGTTGATTGCATCAAAGTCCCGACAAGCAGCATAAGTACTTGAGAACCAGGGTTGGGAACCACTGCTAGAGGTTGGGCATTACAACCCAACAATAAACTGTACTTGAACATAAATCCCTCACTTGGGCATAGCTGGATTTTTAGTTCTGGCTGTTCTGGTCCAAATTCCTTGATCCACTTTTTTTCCTTTTGCAAAAGCTTTGTGAATTTATTAGTTCATAAATAAATTGCTTGATTTTAATTTACTAAGCGATTCTCTCCATTCTTGGCATTGTAGACTGACTCTTTTGTTTGCATTGTGTGAGTGGCATTCACATATATGATCAACTCACTTAGACTGTACCTTACCATAATTAATATCAAAATGGGATGTGTGTAATTATATATAAATTTTACTTTTTTACCGTATTAGAAGGAATTAAATGATTTAAATACAATTTTAACTAGCTCGTAGGATTACCTTTGAATTTGAGTTTAAGTGTTTTGAAAAAAGAACTGTTATAAGTTTATAATATATATTTAGTTGTTCCACATATTTATCGCTTAGACACAAACCATCAAGTATGACAACTTTTAACTTCACATTTGTTGTCACAAAAGCCTGGTTGTTACTTAAAAGACCAGTTTGGCTGATGCATTTTTCCCTCCCCTGAGTTCCAGTGAAGCCCTGTAAACTCAGAGTGCCAACAAACCGGAGAGAGTGCGAGGAGAGGAAAAAAAAGGCATGGCGGAGGTGTGTCCACGTGCTTGGAAGTGGAAATGGGCAGCGAGGAGGAGGAATGTGAAACATTTCTGATGCTGGACCAGTGGCTGTTTACACAGTAGTCAGCCTGTGACATCAGAGTCCAGACTTTATAAATGTCAGCAGGCATGAGAATGAGCTCTTAGCAAACAGCTCCACTGGCTGCACCAATCCACCACACTGGTTATAGCGGGAGAGACTGACCTGCATCAGTAACACAATGGACCGACTGGATCACTGCGTGATTACTCTGGCTGTGCTGCTCTATGTGGCGACACAGGTGAGATCTGCTCATGCTCATTACCTTACTATAACTTTTTATTGTGTGTCAGGAAGTGTAAGAAGGGTCAGAATGAAAACAAGAAAGTTACATTCCTGTGAAAACCTGAAGAAGCAGGAAAACAACTCAGTTACAACCTGATTCATTTATGTATTCAATGCCTGTGTTTATGTTATGAGTCTGAGAAGAGAACTGGTTACATTTTTATACAGACGGTATTTGGAACTAAAAGAAAAGCAGGGATTAAAGTCAGCCATCATTAATATAGTTATTTTAATAGTTATTGATTTTTTTCACTGTTAATGAGCATTTCATTTTTCAAACTAAATATTTTGCATTGCTGTTTTAACAGGTCCTTAGCACAGAACCATAATAAAACTTTAGTTTCTGATGAGGGAAATAAAAAAGCATGATCATTTTACATAGAAAACATGAATACTTTAAACAATTAGATATGTTTGCTAATAGTAATTTTTTTTAAAACATTAATCTCTGACCTCCAGTAATAAACAGTATTTCACACATCTCCCCTTTAATGTTTCAGCAGCTCTAAAGTGAATGAAAGGTTAATTAGTTGTTTTTCAGATGACCTCCCCCCCCACCCCACACACACACACACACACAGACACACACACTATCAAAGGTGTGTAAACAGTTTTAAAGAAATCAAACCTTTAATTGATGTCAAATCATTTTAGAAACATTCACACGTTAATGTGAGTGTGTTTATTGAGTAGATAAAAAGTCTAATTTTAAGAAATGGGAAAAATAAGAGAAAATGCTATCAGAGTAAAACAGGTGTTTGATGATTTTTTATAATTGGCTACAAAGCAATTTTAATGTTCTAAGCCTGTCCATATTTACACTTAGACCAAGAGTGTAATGTTTTAAAATACTTTGAACAGTAAAAAAAGCACGAGGAGGAACCGAGATTATCTTGCCTCTATGCATAGTAAGGATAATAGAGGTTAAAAATATCACCGATGAACTGTGTTACATCACAAAGAGCTCTTCTGCAACCACAATCTTTTTTAGACCATTTGGACACACCTTTATTAGTGATGATAATGCTGTAATTTGTCATCTTGTCAATCAGTGGTTCCCAAGTCTTTCAGCTTCTGACCCAAATAATAACTGGTGATCCCATCACTGTTGGGAGACTGCTAATAAGGCGCAGCTCCTTCTATGGAAAAGTTAAAAAAGTAAATCTTGGAATATTATCAAAACCAATTTAACACTGTTTCAGCTATAGTTTTGATAATTGTAGGACTTTCTAACAGCAGAGTGATGAGACTAACTTATAAAACTGACAACAACTTATTTAATTTAACAGTAAAAGTACACAGACAGTATGTATAGTATCTAATGCTGCTGGAATCATTGTGTTTTTGTGAGCAGGGCAACCATATTGGATTTAGTTGAACAGGGGTGCAGAGAAACCTCTGACTTTTCAGGCCAGACTTCAGTGGAAACCCACAATGAGCAAAACACTGGCACAAAGACAGCTCATGCACCTGGAATACCATTAAACAATTTGCGTTTATTCATTACCTTTAACATAATGTTTAACAAGTATAGCAGAAGATATGGTATTTTCAGTCCTTTTGATATATAACTGATTTGTGAAGATTATCTGAAGATCCAACTCTAGGTGTTAGGTGGCTCACAGTAGGACGGACCTCTACCCCAGCTTTACAGCGCATACTGTAGATCAGTGGTTCTCAATTGTGGTCTTCAAGGGCCGGTGTCCTGCAGCTTTTATTTGTTACCCTGCTTCAGTACACCTGAGTCAAATAATAAGATCATTAGCAAGACTCTGGAGATCATGACTGCATACTCAGGAGGTTATTCAGCCATTTGATCCAGATGTGTTGGATGAGAGACACCTCTAACGGCTGCAGGACACCAGCCCTCGAGGACTGGAATTGAGGACCACTTTTGTAGACAATGGGTAGATAATGTCTCCTCAAAGTATTTTACTTTCTACTTTTACTCTTCAGAGATTGTCCATAAGCAAGAGAAAAACTTGACAATTTCCCCAAATGAAATGCATCTCCAGAAAATAGTTATATTGTTGTCTTTCAGGAGCAGTCTCCTGGCTATTTACATCTTTTCAGGCTATGATGTCCTAAACCGCATGTGTCAAACTCAAGGTCCGGGGGCCAAATCCGGCCTGTCAAGGCAATTTAGCCGGCCCTCAAGACCCAACAAAGGCATATCATATCATAAAGTAGAGGCATATATCCGTTTAAAGTGTATAAAGTGGCTAAAACTGTGCGTCCTGTAGCTAATGTTGAGTCTTTTAACTGTGTAGTAACAACATCCTGCCGCTAGATGTCAGTTTTTTTTCCACAACACATCAAAACAACCCAGAAATGTTCATCCATTCATCCATCCATTTTCTGACTCGCTTATCCCTCATGGGGTCGCGAGGGGTGCTGGTGCCAATCTCCCCCTGAAATGTCCAAAAAGAGAAAAAGTGATGCAGAACGTGTAAAAGTGTAACTGATCCCAATCGCAACCTTTTTGCAGATAAACTGAGTAAAATGGGCCTTAGTGTGCTCCATTTATGTTACTGTGCATTTTGTTACACTTTTATGTGAACTGAAACGAAATTATGAAATCTAAAGTGTCATCTATACCGGTGCAGCCGGATCTTTTAATGACTTCATGATGCCAATATAGAAATGAGTCTTACACCCCTGTCCTAAACCTTTCATATTTTTTTCCCCAAGGTGCTGTGCCAGCTGTGCAACAGGCCTTGCCTTTGCCCTAATTCTGTCCCTCAGTGTCCCGCGGGTGTCCCCCTGGTGCTGGATGGCTGCCGGTGCTGCCAGGTGTGTGCTCGGCAGCGAGGCGAGACCTGCTCAGAGATGTTGCCCTGCGACAGGCAGAAAGGACTGCAGTGTGACTTCAGTGCCACCTTCCCTGGAGACCCTGGAGAGTGTGTCTGTGAGTACAGGACACACTTGGGAGGGTTGATTTGCATGAGTGAGCGAAACAGACTGCATGTTTAGAGTCGGCGTCGCCAGGAGGGAACAAGTGAGGGGCGGTGGTGATATTCCAGGAAGCCAAAATGTTTTGACATCTATTTCCATGGCTGTTGTTGACACTTTTCATTTAATGAATGTCCATTGAGGATGACAGGTTGTGGTGAAAAACAACAAACAGATAAGAGGCCCTCACTTTGCCTCACTTTAGGCTCACAAATGTTTCCCCCATCAATCCAAGCTGCAAGTCTGATTTTGCAAAGTGAACAAAAGATTTCCTGTTTTGTTTTTCCCCCAGCTGAGGAGGATCTGAGCTGTGAGGTCAATGGCATCACTTACCTCAACGGCCAGTCCTTCCAGCCATCCTGTGACTCCTACTGCCACTGCCGAGGCGGAGGGGTGTCCTGCGTGCCAGCCTGTCCGCTGACTGCTCGTCTTCCCACCCCAGACTGTCCCAGCCCACAATTTGTCCGGCTACCGGGGAAGTGCTGCAGGGAATGGGTGTGTGAAAACCTCGACAACACGGTCATTCAAGATGCCATAAGAGGTAAGAAACACAGGATGGATCAATGGAGGGAAGGATGAATGAGCACAAACAGTCCAAATTGGATTTATTAATTGCATGAAAAGTTAGGTGAGGAGAGCAGCAATGGGAAAAGTAGCCAATGGCCCATGGTAACTCTGGAGGAGCTGCAGAAATCAACAGCTCAGGTGGGAGAACCTGTCAGGGCAGCTACTAGTCATGCGCTCTACAGATTAGGTCTTTAGGGAAAAAAAATTCAAAAAACAAAAACTGCAGAAATCCAAATCACACTTTTCAGATTTATAATTTTCTTATTGGATTTCCCCTCCATTTCACAGTTATGCACTACTTTATGTTGGTCTGTCACATGAAATCCAAACTAAATACACCATGCTTGCTTTTTTTAACCAGACAAAATGTGAGAAACTCAGTGCTAATACTTTTGCAATGCACTGTAGCAGATGTTCAACACTATGATAAACAGCTGTCTGGGTTGGTTTAAGATGTGGAAAAATGAAAGGCTGAACATGTTGATAAAGAGCCAAGCCAGAGGATTTGTAATCTAAAAGATTAAACACTTGAACTGTGTTAATTAATGAGCTTTAGAAAGGATTTTCTGTCCCGTTTGTTTCCAGACTTTAGTTAAACTAAGCTAAGTTAAGCTGTCTGCAGGATATGACTTTGTATTTAACAACAATTTGAAAAATTGCCAAAGTTCAGCATTCCATTAACATTTATTCTGAAACCTGGGCTGGAAACTGACAACATTGTTTCCAGTGTTTGGGCATGTGTGGCTTCATTTCTGCTCTCCAGTGTTGATCAACTGGCTCACGTGTAAAATAATCGTTCAATCCCCTTTATGAGCTCTGTCACTGGTGGTCATGTCTGGAAGCTTTTACTGGATCGTTTTTGCTTCAGACCAGGGTGTGTCTAGCCAAAGGAAAATTCCAAAAGTCCACATATAAACCACTTTTTTTTTTTTTGTTCAAAACATTTAATTTTGTCAGTCACCATGTTTCCTAGTTTCATAACAAGAACCGCAGCTAGGAGAGGCTTAAACACACGAAGATTACGTTACTCTGTTAAAAGGGGTGTGACGGTGTTTGTGCATGAAAGTGGTGAGAGGGAAAAAGAAGCAAGTTCCAAACACTGTCTGGGTCAAACTTCATTATGGAGACAGCAAAGGGACATGTTGGTTATACTTAGGCTTGAAAATCACTTTACTTATTTAGTGTTGAAAAGGAAGATTTTTTATTTATTGTACAAGAATCTAGAACATTGGAAATTGTGAGCTGAACAACTTTTAACGACACATTAATGTTTATAGTAGATCAAAAAGCTGAGTGATTTTCTAAAACTTTGCTCTTTAAGCTTAGGAGCATGGGTAAGATTGTGGGGACAGTGCATTTATTAAAAAGAAGATCAACCATAGGTAGAAGTTTTCACGAGTAAGGTTTTGTATTAAAGCAGAGTGAGCCTGACCACAGCGAAACTCCTAAAGTCAAGTCATGGGATATATGGTTTTGACAGAAACATGTTTCTCTCCGGGCAGAGTTTCCTACTTCCACAACAACATCCACAGCTGTGTGCCTGTCAAGCATTACTTTACATCCTGGAATATATCCTGCAGCTGGTGCTTTCCTAGGCCCTTTTTTCTGAAAGTAGGGAGGCTCCACTCCAGGGATATAGACCTACAGGTCCATCTCAACAGATTATCATAAAAAAACTGAAACTCTCATATAGCAAGCTGAATTTAGTGTTTTTGTTAGCAGAAGTGGGCAGAGTTGACAAAAGATTTTTACTCAAGTATCACTATTTCAACATATTTTTACTCGAGTAAAAGTAAGAAGAGGCCAACCAAGAAATTATTCAAATGAGAATTAAAAAAATATTTATATTTGGTAGGAAGGCTAATCAACTACTGAGTGACCAATCATAACATGGGATTTAATATTTAAAAAGGATGTAATCGGACTAACAAAAATATTACATTCAAATTCTGGTACTTTAAAGACTAAAATAAATAAATAAAATATACTGGTATATAATGGTTGACAATAAACTACATTTTGCACTTTTTTTTTTTTTTTTTCTTTTTGCCCAGCCATGAGCCCGGCCAGGTCGTGGCCAAAAATGCCAAGAACTCACCTCCTGAAACAGCTGATCCTGCCGGCCTCCACCTGCGTAGAGCAGTCCACCCAATGGAGCGCCTGCTCCCAGAGCTGCGGGGCTGGGGTCTCCACACGCGTCTCCAACCAGAATCCTGCCTGCAAGCTGCAAATGGAGACCCGACTTTGTAAAGTGCGACCGTGCCGGCATGTTCAGTCCCACGGTAAACCCACGGTAAGCTCAGACAACATTCAATACTCTTTATGTATACATAATTCTGATGATACTTTCTGCTTTAGATTAGCTAATCATAATCACAATGTTTCAAATATGTATGAACAAACTTCTGTTTGCATCAGGACTGTTCCAAAAATTTAGAGACAGGAACTGATGTGGCTGGTTTCTATAGTGCATACCTGAAGATGACTCAAATCGATCAGCATGAGCAACACGGGAACTTTTCTTTCTAGCTGTGCAGTAGTGTATAAATATGCAGCAAGAAACAGAAACATACAAACAGAAGCAAGAACTTGTCAGAGGCCGTGGTGTTGTTACATTTAAGCTGCTGACTGCAAGTCGAATTTTATGGTGCTAAAACCTAAATCATAAGTTTTGCTGCAAGAGATGAAAAACAGTGGTAATTCGACATACTCTTTTTCGAGCCTTCCTGCAACACATTTTTTTCGTTCTCACCACAAACATTTCTGTCCTGACCTCAGTGTTCTGATGTTTATCTGTAACCAAACTCTAGCTCTTCTTCTAATCTATACCATGTTCATCATCCTTCCCCTTTTTTAGCTTAATTATAGATGCAACAAGGAGTTGCTACATGAGGAAGAATTTAAAAAGCCTATTCAAAGCTACACAAACAATTTGAGCTGGTTTGAAAAAAAAAACTGTAAAGATTCTCACTTGTAAAGTGAGAATCTTTTCAAAAATGGAAGCATTAGAAGTTTATTTCCATTGAGAAAATGCAGTACATTGACTGAAGAGAGACTTTAATCACATTAATGTTTGTTGCGACCACCTGTTGCTTCACAAACTGCATCAGTTCTTTTAAGAAAACCTCCACCCAATGTTTTAAGGAACTCAGCTCATGAACCAAAGATCTACAGGTTTAGACTCATTCTAGCCAGACTCCATGATGTTGAGATCAAGGTTCTGCAGGGTCCATAGACTCTGTACCATCCCTTTTCTCCTTGTTTCTCTTCTCACTGAAGATACTGTAGTTCTGAATGACATTGGTTGTATGTTCTCAGTTGAATCTTCAACTTCATTTGCAAAAATGCAACCCTACAATTGCAGTAAACCTCCAGTGTGTTTCACATATATATATATAATTTACCTTGACCTTCTTGTGTTTTATATCTGCTGCACTAAGTTCCTCATCTCTGAAGACAGCATCTGCATATCTCTGCTTTAACAATAATTCGCCACTTCCTCAAAAGAGCTTCAACAGCACATTGTAAAACCCAAGCCTGCTTCTAGCTCTTTGTCTTGGAGACACTTTGCTGATGCAGCATAACTACCTTGTGTCTTGTTGCTGTCTTCAGTTTTGCCATGTTGTGTGACTTGTAACAATGAACTGTCTTCTACAACCTCACCTGGAGAGCCGAAGGTTGCTGTCCCTCACTCAGTTTTAAGCCTTCTACACAGCTGTCTCCTTATTAGCTGAAGAATTTGTCTCAGTCTATATGAAAAATTGATAATTGCTATCACCTGGTTAGCATATTAGCATAATCAAACTGCTGATTATGTTCCTGATAACAGACACTAATAGGTGTACCCATATGATTTGATGCTGTTTCGAAGGCAAAGGGAAACTATACCAATTACTGACTTTATTTTTTTACTATTTGCTCAATAAGCTTTGCTTTCAAAGTTTAATTGTTAGACTTGCAAAAAATGTAAATTTACGGCAGAAGTTTTAAATTGGGCCATGCGGAAAAAGTACTTTTCCTCTAAATGTTCTCTCTTTTTTTGTCTTTGGTACACTTGACTTGCCAGAAAGGACACCTGGGTAGGTGCAAGGCCAGCTATCGGACACCAGGTCCCATCCGGCTCGTGCATCAGGGCTGCTCCAGCACTGGAGTCTACCAGCTCCGGTACTGCGGACAGTGCACCGACTCTCGATGCTGTACGCCCCACAAAACCTCCACCGCTCAGGTGACCTTCCGCTGCCCCACAGGCAGACTGATGCAGAGGGCTGTGATGATGATCCACTCATGCGTTTGTCACAACAACTGTCCCTACGCGCCCTACAGTAACCCTGCTCTCTGGCCACACAGGCCCTGATTGCTCTGTTGACATACGAACGCGCTGAGCATAAGACGACTGATCTGACAACCTGAGAGATGAAAAACACAAGATTCAATTTCAATGACGATAGACATGAAAATAGTTAGAGGAAACTGTGACTGACCTAGACGAATGTTGATTTAGAAACATTGATGAACTCTGCACTCTCTTGAAGGCTTCAGGATGCTTCAGCACCTTGTAAAGCATTACATGCTCACCTTCTTTCCACAAACTAAAAAACTCGTAGAAACATTCTCTTAAAGGGATACTTCACATTGTTTCCTGCAATAGAAAACTCTCTGCAGCTTGGAAAGTTGAAAGACATTTCCACAATTCACTGTTCCAGTAAAACAATGGCTGACCGGAAGAAGTGGATTTCTACCCCCTTACAGCAACTCAAACGTTCAAACTTTCATTGCGCTTCATGTTAATGCATATTTGCATCATATTCTGTCACAGAATCACCAACTGAGATTTCAAATCACCTACCAGACAAAGACTGCAAAAAGCAGATTTTAAAATTAAAATTACTGTTCCATTTATCAAGAGTAAAAAAACGCTATCTGAACCAACTTGACTCTATTTGAAGTAGGAATTTCCCCCCTCCCTTATTAAATCCCGGACCCTGCAACAACAACAACAACAACAACAATAATAATAATAATAATAATAATAATAATAATAATAATAATAATAATAATAATAATAATAATAAACGTAAATAGAATATGTCTGGCTTGATGAAGTAGGTGAAAATTATTTATAACAAAGCAGCTTGTCGTGCTTCGATCTAAAAAAAAAAATTAAAGAAACTATGGACCAGACTAAACAGACTCTGACACTGGTCATACAGAGACCTAATAGCCCTTATTAAAGGGCCCGGAACTCCATACTCCTGGAGCACCCCCCACAGGACCCCCTGAGGGACACGGTCGAATGCCTTCTCCAGATCCACAAAGCACATGTAGACTGGTTGGGCAAACTCCCATGCCACCTCCAAGATCCTGCTGAGGGTATAGAGCTGATCCAGTGTTCTATGGCCGGGACAACTAATTGCACGTAGCTACAAATATCTCAGATGCAACTGCCAAAGGTGCTACTGCCAAGGGTGGTACAAGCAGTTAAAAGGTTTGTTAGGTTTAATCATATTTCATAGATTTAATCCCTCAATGAATAAAATTATTTAAAAAGTGTGCTTAATATTTACTCAGGTTATCTTTGTCTGATATTAAAATAAGAAAATCTGAAACATGGAGGTGGGATAAAAATGCCAAAACAAAATAAATTTCCAAGTCTTTAAATTCTTTTTCATGGCACTGTACAAAAATATATAGAAAAATGTAATTTTAAAGTGGGTGTGATTTTGTCTGCAGGGACTGTAATTGTATCCAAGTTAATAAAAATAACATACATTTTTTTACTGTAAACCTGAAAAAAGGTTATGCAACCTTTGATCTTTCTGGATATAAGGTTACAAATGTAAATTCGTTCTAGTATACACACATTATTTGCTGATAGTTTCTCTCAAAGAATAACCTTGAGCATTGATTTAAAAATGTTCTTTCTTAGACAGTAGTGCAACCTCTGAAATCTACAGTTTCAATGTTGTATTTGCAGTTTATTGTTTTTGCACTGTTTAATTTGTTGTGCATGATGTAAATATTCTCTGAAAAGATGCTTCTTGAAACATATATTTTTGTATTCTGTTTCACGGACTTTTAGTCTCATTAAATTTAGTGTTTCTACAAGTGTTTATTTGAATTCTTCCTACGTATTGTGGCATTTTGAACATATTGTACTATTGTATTTAGTTTAGAAGATTTTTTGGTTAACATTACACTTGTGTGTCTTGTCAAAAAAACTGTTTTAAGACTATTTGAAGTCCACACACACACACACACACACACACACACACACACACACACACACACACACACACACACACACACACACACACACACAGAGAACCATGTTATATTTTTTTTAATAATGAATTATATATATCTTTGGTATTTTTTATGCTGTCTCTACTTGCATTCAGGCAGTGGATTTTTAGGCGTACTCTTTTCAGCATATTCTGACATCTAGTGGTCTGAACAGTCTACTGCAGAATCGGTGGAATTGCTAAAGAGAATTGAACAGAAAGTTTACCTTGAGATGAACAATAGAAGCATAGCCTTGTGCATGGGGTTTAAATACTGCAAACGCAGTCTGAGTGCAAAAATCAATGTGATATTTCCCAGAGAAGCACCAACAAAAAAGTATGTAGCATCATTGTTTCATCCTGTGCAGCTCCTCTGACTCAGCTGAATGTTGTGTCCAAGATTTTAAGTCTGAATTTGTCTCTGCACAGTGTAGGAAAACAGCACGCTTTCTAACTGCTACAATTCTGCAAATTCTTCTGGGACATTCTTTAAAAACAGAATTATTTATTATTCATTTCATGGCGCTTGTATGTACTTATTAAAGATGTCACACAAAATTGAATCTTATTACATTCAAAACTGGGGCTGTGACATCTTCATCTTTTCAAAGTGTGATTTCTTGAAGTTAGTGTTCAAATGTTCAAATTTGATTTAAAAAAAATGGAAAGGCTCCAGAATATCACTCCATCCATCCATCCAGCCAGCCAGCCAACCAACCGTGGGAGGAAGCTAACCTGACACTGACCAGATGGATGTAGTTCCACCGAGCTCCACACGGCGTCAACACATTCATTTGGAATCGCTGCCATTGGGAGGGATTTCAATACCATATAAAACAAACGAGCCAATCAGGATCTCCAGAGCGGGGTTTTGTCGATGTGACGTATCAGAGAAGTGGCTGCTTGGATTCAGACAACAATGCTGGCTCATGGCGAGGAAGCAAGCGCTAACATTGATGTTGCTATTTCATCAGTGTTGTCCAATCTAATATTAATTCTTTAAAAGAACAACAGAGGATGGCTTTGAATGCTTTTGTTAGTGGAAACAATGTTCTCGCCCTTCTCCTGACCAGGTTTGGCAAGAGCTTGTAGCACATCAGTAAAGATGACAAGTGGTTTATCCAATCATTTGCAAGGATTTTTGATTTTTTCTTTGTCTGGAAGCTTTAATCCTGGAAGCATGTTTTTTTTCTTGGAAATGCAGAGAAACATCTTGCATTCGGTACTCCTCATGTATGTCTTGTCACTGCGTCCCTTATTCCTGCATCTTCCTGCGTGCTTAATATCCAGAATCTCCGGCATACGCCTGGCTCCTAGTCCGCACACAGACGGTTCTGGATGGGGAAACTTTTTTGTTTGGTGGCTGATACTGATCTTCACTGTCCTCGCTGCTGTCACCAAATGAAGGACTATCCTAGAGCTCCTCAGCCAGGTGCAGCTTGAAGTCAAGGTACTGCTGGGTGTCCTTAGCTGGTCGGCTGAGTGCTGTACTGTCAGACTTGTATTGAATCCAAGCATTTGTGATGGTGACGTCAAAGAAATGAGTGATCACATGTGACGTCCATTTCTTGGTCCTGGTTGACGTGATAAAAGCTCAGCATTCAGTCACAAAGGTCTACTCCACCCATGTTGTTGATCACTGCCGGTTGTTGCAACTGAACATCAGCTTTTTCTTTGTTGGACCATCTGTTACAAATATCCTGAGGATCTTTCCCATAAATGGTGGAAGCCATCGCCACTGGTTTGTTGTCAAACCATTTTGTTACTGCCAGTTCAGGCCCCCTCCGAACAGGTATCACTGTCGTTCCTCTCCCTTCTTTTGGCAGTTGTTTATCTTCTGGTAGCTTGCATGGCTTTGGTATTCTGTTCTTCATAATGGCTCCAGTCCAGCTTCTAGCCTTTGGCCCTTGAATGTTTTCTTTCCTTGATATACCTTGAAATCCAGTACCACACCATTTGGAGAGGCAATAATAAAAACCTTTCAGCCAATGGGGTTTGGCTTGCCATGGACCTTACTGTCTAATGGCTATGAAAGGGATTATTTGCCCATCAATGCAGACCTTGTTATACCTTGGAAGGCTGAGGCAACCTGACACTGAGATCGCCCTTGTCATTTGTTTTGCTAATAACCGGCACTTGAGTTTTTTTAGCCTTGAACATTTTGACCGTAGTATTTAGTAACGCTCCTGCAGTTCACGGCTTTCCTTGGTTTGTAAAAGTTGCCAATTCATCAAATATTTTCTAATCAGTATACTGTGAAAAGTATTGGATTGGACTCCATATTCACAGATTTTAGGGCCATCTTGATAAACAGGAAGCTCAGGTAGCACAAGTGTGAATTTGATATGATGTAAGAAAAAATACAAATCAATTAAATTCAACAATAGGCCTAGTCGCTTTAAAGGGAAAGGTAGGGTCCTGTTTGTCTGACGCACTGCCGTCGCTTGAGAAGAGAAGCGCACTGGATCCAGGATTATATCGTGAAAGATTTATTAAACAGCGGCATTCAACGTTGCTTACACTCAGTTAGAAACAGGTCTATATGGTGTTACATGATCTGTAGTTCATCTTAGCAAGACAAAACGGTCAACAAAAATTACGGCTACCCCGCTCCCCTCTCTCCTGTCAAACCTGGTACAGGTGAGCACGCCTCTTTTGAAGCAACCAGCCCCCTTCACCAAATGTGTCACATGACATACACGCTACACATCACCATAGCAACCATTCACCGTGTGACAAACATAATACTTTTATGGCTCCTACACTCTCCTTTTTCCGTAAAATGTGGGTGACTGACATTTTGACAGAAAAAAAAGGGTTTTTCCAGCATGTAAACTTTTCACATGACACATCATCGGAAATATTGTACAAGTTAAAGAAATTAAATACCTGGGCCTGATTCTAGACTCTCATTTATCATTTGAAAGCCACATTAAAAAGATTATAAGAACAGCCAGAGCAAATTTGTTCAATTTCAAAATCACTGTTTTTCCTTCCATGCATGCTAGGGTTTTTTTCATCTCGGTTTCTGTATAACCTCCTGGTCTCAAGCAACAACAACAACAATCAAACCAATGTGTTATGATCGTGAATCAGGCAAACCCAGTATTCAAACCCAACAAGTGAGGTTAAGGCAAAAAACAGGATTTTAATAATGAAAACAGGGACAGGCGGGCTCAATAGTCAAAAGGGCAGTCCAAAATCCGGTACACAAAAAGCAGTCCAAAATAGGCAGAGGTACAGACAGGGCAAAGCAAGCTCGGATAACCATGGGACAGAAACTAGTCGGTAAACCGGTAAATCAGTCAGACAGGGCAGGAAAAACAGATCAGGGAACAGGCTGGCTCAGAATCAAAAAGGCTCTCGGGCTATCATCAACAGGTCAATCAGAATAAAGAATGCTGGAACTAAACTCACCGTGGCTCGTTAATGATCTGGCAGATAACTGAAGACCGAGGCAGAACTATATAGTGGAGTGAGCAGGTGAACGGGAGTGAAGACTAATTACAAGTGACAGGTGGAAACTGAACTGATTGGCTAGTGACTGGAGGTTGACAGGTGAGCAGATGTGATAGGCTGGTAACTGGTGTTTGGGGAGTGACAGATAAACAGATTGCTGGGAAGAGACAGAACTGAACTGGAAACATAAATAAAATCAAACTACAATAAAATCTAACCTATTCCATAAACCAAAACTAATACAGAACCTAAACCTAAGACTAAACACAACACACACAAGCTATAATAGAAACCAAACAAGAAAGAGCCCAAAACCAAAACTGATTTTAAAGACCAGAGAGTTAACTAATAAATCAAAATTAACAAACAGCTGAAACAAAACCCAAATCCTGACACAATGAGAACGATTTACAACAGAGCACTGAAAATACTTGACAGAAAATCCATCTGAACACACCATTGGGAAGTTTTGCAGAGACTTAATTTTCTCAGTTTAAACTGTATATTTTACAGTTTAAAATTAATGTATAAATCTGTACACAATTTGGCCTCTGACATCCTCAGGCAGTTCATAGTCCCTCTCAGATCAGTGGGTTCATTAAACATTAGGAGCTTCAAATGGAAATGTCAAATTTCCCGTGAGAAAAAGCCTCCTTTGGGCAGTCAGCCTTCTCTCTCCTGGGTGCCAAACTGTGGAACTCCTTGTCTCCTGAAATGAAACAGGACCTTGACTTGGTGGCTTTTAGAAATGAATCGAAACGTGTTTTAAAAAGAAATCAACACTGCAGGCATATTTGAACCTGAATTAAATTATTTTAAATTGGACTTTTGTATGATGTGAATTTTTGAACTCTTGTAAGGTTATGTTTCTTCTTTTATGTTGTTTTTAAAGGCCCTTCTAGGGACAGACATTGCAAATAAGCAGTGTCTATAAATGTTACAGCGTTTACATATTTAATGTACACACTTGTCCCTATCAAATAAATAAACTAAACTAAAAAAAACTAAATCATTATTGTATTTGGTACTAATAGTCTACCCTGAAAAAAAAGAATGGTTCAAACTAATTATATAATGCCTAAATCACCATGACATTCTTTCCCAAGATGAATACGTGTGAGCTTCAGACAATGGTCCACTTTTATTTTTGTTGCAGCCTCAAAAACACAACAGTATTTAACAAACCCTTCATAAACTTCACACTCATCTTTTTGAAACACCCATGTGTGTCTATTACATAGCTACAAATTCAGCTTAGATTCTATTTTAACTTCGGCTGGGCTCTACTTCAGATACGCCTAATTCAGTTAGTTTCATATCTCACTCATTGTCAAGTCAATCTATTTCCTGGAAAAAGGCAGTTTAAGCGCTATAAAACAGGAAGTGTCTGGGCCATGTGGAGTGTATTTCTGACTGTACAAGAGCTGAACACCTTCACACTCATCAAGAGGAGGAACGCTGCTGCAGACCAGCAATGAATAACACATCTTGCAAGGCGATCAGCTTTGTTTTTCCGCAGCATTTTCTGCCTCCTGTCTTCATCTTGGTGTTTATTATTGGACTGATAGCAAACGGATGGGGACTTATGTCATTGCGGCACAACTGGAAGAAACTGGGGTGTGTCAATGTTTTTGTCCTCAACCTCGGGATTTCAGACATGCTGTATCTGCTCACGCTCCCTTTTCTGATTTCGCACTACCTTAACGGAAGTGAATGGATATTTGGAGTAGTATTCTGCAAGGTAACAAGATTTCTCTTTAACCTGAACTTATACTGCAGCATCTGCTTCCTCACGTGCATAAGTGTGTACAGGTACCTGGGAATCGTACACCCAATGAAGGTGATGGGGAGAATAACTGTGACACACTCTGTCATTATCTCGGTCATTGTTTGGATTTTTGTGAGCCTTCAAAGTCTTCCAGACATGTTCTTCCCCAAAAATGCAGAGAATGTGACTTTACAATGTTTTGATACAACAGCTAATGAATATGTTGAGCAGTACCTGCAGTACAGCCTCAGCTGGACGATCATTGGATTCTGCATTCCGTCTCTCATCACGGTGGCCTGCTACGGACATGTGATCATTGTCCTCTGCTGCAAGGATAATGTCGACAAAGTCCTCAAGCAAAGAAGCTTGAAACTGTTGATCATCTTGATTATTCTCTTCTCAATCTGTTACATCCCCTATCATGTGCTCAAGAACTTCAACCTCTGGTCAAGAGTTCTTTCCAAACACGGAATATTCCACAAATGGTGTGACGGAGTCTACATCGCTCAACGCATATGTCGTGGTCTTGTTTGCCTGAACAGTGCTCTCAACCCTCTGATTTACCTGCATGTAAATGAGGATATTTACGCTCAGTTCAGACAGTTGTGCCGGCGAACTCGCCAAGCTACAAATCAGCTGTCAGCAAACACCCACACTCTACGCTTAAGCACATTTAGAAATACATGAAGTAATTCTGACACTCATCCAGATGTGCAATTCCTAGTCCATGTTTTAACAAATCCGGGAACCCACTCCCAAACTGTAACTGTCAATAAATTGCTCAATATTTTCAGAAGAACTTACTGGCATGTGTGTAATTTGTGGTGCAGGTTATTGCGTGTTCTGTGGAAAAAATGACTCGTGTTAAAAACAAGATGCAGAGTGTGGCTGCTAGACCGAATGTGTTTCATGCCAAAGGCATTCACGCAGCACAGGAAGCTCAAGTTAAGTTTGCAAATTATTACACCTCTCAGTCAAACAGGATGCATGTCAACTGCTCTGGTTTTTATCACTTTTGACATCCTGATGTTCTAACTGAGTGATGGTATCTGTAAAGCTTTCATTATCATGCATAGATGAATGCTTAAAAGCTTTCAGTCAGAAAGGACAGTGACACAAGCAAACTTCTGTTTTTAAAGATGGGAATCAGTCCAACATGTTTAACATACCGATGTGATCATGATGGAAACTACAATACAATTACATCATCCATATATGATAAAGAGGACATGTTTTAGCAATGTATATTAGCATCTCAACACTTCTCAAGTGACACCAACAACTCCAGCGATTTTCCATCTATACCCAGAATTGTGCATTAGTTAGATGCAAAATCAACTAAAGTCAGAAACCAATTCCAACCTCTATGGTTAGAAAGTCAGTGTAAGCAAGCAGGGATTGTTATAGAATAAACTGTTTAACTGCACTTGTATTTCACACAGATCAGTGGCCCATGCAGTGATGTACAATTTGTTACAAAACAGGTTATTTATGTGTGTTGCATGTACAAAATACAGAGAGGTGCATTGTTTTTGCCGTGCATTGCTACAAAAAAAAGATATTTAATCTCTAAAAACAAAAGGTCACAAATGGCACTGATTTTACAACTAGGAACCAGAACGGGGCTGAAGTTGGGTGCAGCACGATTCCAGGATCTGACTTATATGTCAAGGGGAACATAAAAGCAATGTTACTCATGCCAATGCTTACATGTATTTCAGACACTTTATTTTTCTTCTTTAACCTATACTGTGAAGATGTGGGAGGTATCACTGTCACAGAAATGTAGAGTCACAGTAATATACATAATCAAAGGTTTAATATAGCCTAGTTCAGGATATGTATGGCTTGAAAGCAACTAAAACAAAATGCAATTTGCTTGGATTTTCTCAGTTCTTTTGTGACAGAAAATAACCCTTACAGAAACGGGAACTAAAACTAAACCATGTTTTCTAGCAGAGGGGCTTTAAGATTGCATGATTTGCAACTGAAAGGGTTTAACCAGCAGCACTGGCTCCCAGACAGAATCAGCCTCTTATAGTTCATTTTTAAGAAATGGTTTGTAATCCAGCTCTTTGCTGCCAACACATAACTTGTTCAATCTTGATCAAAAAGGAAGTGGGCCTTGAAGCTCTTGCGTCATTTTCCCCACCTGTTCTTGCAGTGGTTTGTGGGAACTGCTGTAGTAATTTCCATCTACTATCATTACACTCATCACAAAAAAAAAAAAAAAAAAAAAATCATGTGGGTGGATTTTTCTGAAAGATGTGGTGAACGTCTGAAACCGACAAATTCCTTATCTGAAAATACCCTCAACTGACATCTTTGATGAATAATTAGAATAAATGCATATAACTTTACACTTCTATAGAAAAAGGCATTTAATATTCTTTTTATTTTGATGTTGAGTCACTTTAAAGAGAACTTTTTATTTTGACCAACTTTTCCTTTTCAGTTAACTTCAGGCTTTAGCTCCCAATAAAATGAATTCCCATGACTTAAATAAATATATAAAGAAGACATGTAACAACTGAGAAAGAAGAAAAATCAAAACAAAAAAGGAAGCCACAAATGCAAACAAAAATGGCAAAAGAGCAATGATGTTGTTCTTAGAATGCCAAACTTCGGCATCACTAGACAACACAACGTCCCACCCAGGACAAAAGTAGTGGCATTAAAGCCTGCAGCTTATATTTTGTTGATGAAGTGAAAATGTGCACGGTGATTGATCCAGGAGCAGGAAGTCATAAGAACCTAAAGATTTAAACAAACTGTGTTGTGAGCCTTTTCTGCCTTTAATTCACTTCAGTAGAAAATTACAGTTTGTGTTGAAACAATAACAATTCTTCATGTAATTCTTACAAGCACTGTTACCCTTGAGTGAACCGTTATCAGCTTGTTTCTCCTAATGACTACATCACCACAGTAGCCTATTTCACATTAATGAGTCATGCAATTGTTAAACACCTGGCCATCACAGCAGCAGGTAGTGACCGACCAGGGCACATCACAAAGGACAAGATGAGATCAGATGAGAAGAAACATTTTTGGCAGGTATGAGTTGGCTGAGGCAAGTTTATGTAGACAGGTGAACAGAGTTGACTAATTAGTGCAGCAGGTGGATCTAATTAACAGCAACGGTGTTGGCTGGAAGGAGACTGAGCTGAGTGGATAGTAGCAGGGAGGTGAAGGCTGATCCCAGAAAAGTCCAAAATAAACAAACAAAAGCCTAATTTGTGACAGTTTATGTATAACTCTTCAAACTGAAGAAGTCTGTTGGAGAAGAGACAAAATGTTTCAACAAAAAATAATTCATCCAGAGGATGTTTTTTTCGTTGTGTTCGTTGTGTTCGTTGTTAGACTTATACAGTTCCAGCTAAACTACAATAACGTAGCTTTTTCAAGAATGAGATTTGCCACATTACTCAAACTAGATCAGTCCAGCTGCAGTTAGTTTGCACACTGCCTTTTGTGTAGTGAAAAACAGATAATTGGAGCTGATGCTGCAAATTCGGTAGGTGTAAAGAATGCTAAAATATTGATACAATGAAATCCAGGAGAAATTCAGCAGATACTATTTACCGAAGACAAACATGCAGGAGTTTAGTTTAAAGAGAGAAGTTCTTGAATTATCATGAATTGCAAATGCTTTGTACTAATAGAAAACAAATAAAAAGTCAAAGCTGCTCAGAAAAGAAAGCCTTTTGTTCCCTGATAAACTTTTTGCTCCTGTAGTTGAGGAGCAAAGACACTAAATCCTGCCTCACCAGTTTTAGTTCTCGTCTTTAGAACTGTAAATAATCAGATCTCTGAAGACTTAAAGGATCTATAAGTTTTTTACCTGACAAGCAACTCAGAAATATATTTTGTCTCTAGACCATTTAGAGCTTTAAAGGAAATAAACATGGCAGCACAGGAGGATGCACGCGTAGCTGCTGCTATCACATCTGTTTTGTAAGTATCCACAATTTCTTCTTTGAAAGGATAATAGCAAGAAGTGCTTTGACTAGCGTAACTTGTGGTTTCTCATGGGGCCTGCTGCTTGCTACATATTCATCTGATTCCGTCATTGGCTAAAACCAACCTTTGGTAGGCGGGCACTAGGCGTGGGTTCGCCCAATCAGCTCGGACATTTCTGCTGAACGTTCCTCTTTTCCCTGAATGGATTCAATGGGAGCAGACACAGACATGAATACGTAGACGCCGCGTTCTCGGGTGAGAGGCGTGCCGACAGAGCGGTCATCTTAGGTCAGACCAAGCTGCAGTCAGACAGAATACGCGTCAATTCAGGAAAATGTACTTTATGTTTACTGGATAGACATGTTTTGTTTGTGTGTGTGTGTGTGTGTGTGTGTGTGTGTGTGTGTGTGTGTGTGTGTGTGGGGGGGGGGGGGTTAAAATATTATACAGTTTTTGCTATGATTTTGTAATGTATTTGATTCTAAGATGTGTTATTAGTTTTTTTGTTAATCCCCCCCCCCTGATTGCGGTTTGTATTATATCATTTTGAAATGCTGTTATGGGCACCTCTGCTCTCACTTGTCTGTATATAGTTTTGCTCCTATGTAGATCAGTGCTGTTGTCTGTAGATCGGTGTATATATAGCCTATATATATATATATATATATGTATAGTGTGTGTGTGTATATATATATATATATATATATATATATATATATATATATATATATATATATATATATATATATATATATAGTATAAATAGTTTTGATTCTGGATAAATATGTGTAATTTGTCTGAAAGGTCACGAGCATTGTAGCATTGTGAACATATGATTAAAATTAGATCTGAGCTGCCTCCTATTCATTTTGACAGCAGATGTCTGATCTGTGGTCTGACCCAAGATGGCCGCCCTGTAGGCACGTCGGCCTAGCGGCCGACAGCATACAATGGGGCGTCTACGTATATGATGTCTATGGGAGCAGACCCAGACTGATAATGTGCAGAACGGAAAGCGCTACACATTATCAATCTGGCTTGCCAATTGCAGAATTTAGAAAAACATAATTTTACAAAAAGGGAGGCAATGCAGTGATTTAGGAGCTGGTGTGATATGATGCATTTTTTTCCTGTGGGCTCGGCATTTCGGATTCAGTTGCAGCAGCCTGATTGATTTTTTTTACAGACACCATTAACCTAATGACAATAAAGCCTTGCACTAGTTTCTGTGTCCTATTTCGAAAGGAAACCCTTCACACGAGCAATATTTAAAGATGATAGTAATTTTATAAAAACTTTTGTAATTGTTAAAATTTAGAAATGAGACCAAAATGAATCTTTAGACTTCAGTTAATCTCTGATCTCTATTCTTACATTTTTTGGGGGCCTTTTTTGCATTAAGCTTTAGGATGATGTTATGGACACACTGACTGATTAAGCAACTATGGTCATGCAGTGACACAGAGATATAAAACTGTGTGTCATCAGCATAGATGTAGTAGTAAGATATGTTGTAGTATTCTTTGACCTGAGCTTGGAGGATCATATACAGTAGATGGTAAGTAAAAGTGACCAGAGAATACATTCTAGGTTCGGCAGAGTGAAATGTGCTGAAGGAGTAAGTTGGTCTGGTGTGTCATGTTTATTGATTGTTTTGACCTCCGGCTGTCATGAAACGGGGACAGGTGGACCCAGTATTCAGGCTGAACAAAAAGAATGATATTTTAAAGGGATTTATTAAACAGAAAACCATCAGGTGGAAACAAAAGGGCCATCAAGCCAAAAACGGGACAACAAAGCTCAAAAACCAAAAGAGTCCAAAACTGATAAATGGTAAGACTAAATAATCAAAAACAGGGGACAGGCAAGCTCTAATATATGAAAATCAGATTCAGTCAGGCAACGGGCAGGCAGTAAGAAAAAACAGGACAATCGGGGGTCAGGCTGGCTCAGAACTCCAAAGGCTAATTGGGTCAGGTCCCCATTTTTCTGAGTCTGAAGGTCTTTTGGCTCATCGGTGCATATTTTCCATTGTAATTTATATCTGTTGTTGCATTTACAAAGATTATCTCTGTTCGTTTTTGTTTGAACAGATCATTAAAGTTTTTGTTTCCATTGAGCATTTATCGTAAACCCAGTTTCGTAAGGTCTCTCCCCCTGTTCAAATCACTGAACATTAAAATACATGCATAACACCTCTGGAGAAGAGCCCACATCATTCTGGGCATACCTGAAAACTGGCTCAGAGTTTATCTGCTTCTTCTCAAACCTCAGTACACACACACACACACACACACACACACACAGGTGTATATATATATATATATATATATATATATATATTTAGAGTAGATCAAGCCTTTTCTGTTATGACTCCCAAACTTTGGAACACACTGCCTTAAACGCTAGACAGACATCTTTGCTTGCTTAAGTCTCTCTTAAAAACATTTAATTCCTTACCTTGTCTTTGTCTTTGTTATAGTATTTTAAGTAGTAAGTATTTTATATGTCTGGCTGAAAGTTTGGTTCCATTCATTATACATCTTAAAATATACAGCACTTTGGCAAAATTGCTTCTTTTTTTTTTAAATGGACTTTATAAATAAATCCTTTAAATCGATCTCAGACTGATTTAAAGGAGCATTGCACACATTTAAAGGTTAAATATTATTTTTTATAATACCTGGATGTGTAAAATGAATTTTCCTCTATTTATAGCAGCTCAAGAGAGACTCATTTAGGTCATATTCTCTGTAGGTGTGATGCGCTGCATTCTCCCCCACCTGGCTGCTTTGTTGCGTTTCTGCTGTCATTGATGCTTTAGCGAGAGAAAACGGCTAACTTCAATGATTATAACTTTCGTACCTCAGTAGACATTGCACCTCTGAACAAAAGGCTTGTTCAGATGCTTTTTCTCTTTTTCTATGCATGTCAACAACGCTGGTGTCATTTGCACTTGTTGACAGAGAGGGCAGACATATGGAAAAACTCTGGAACTTGCACTACGCTCCTTGAACCAGGATCAGACACAAACTTGGAAAAGCAGTGGTCTATTTAATTGACATTCCAAGTGACTGGCCTAATTACTTTTAGGAGTATGACCGGATATCAATAGAGTTCTGTATATGTTAAGAATACAAATTCTCCATCCGAATAGCCTTAGTAATAGCTCCAACCTTCTCCTCCTTGCCCCTGCCCTGCAACCTTTCACAGGGTCAACAGTAAGAACCCTATCGTGGTGAGGAAAGGAGCTTCTGTGCCAATTTCGAACAGCCTTTAACTCCGACGCCATTAAGTGATGGAAACGTAATGGATGATCAAATCTGGGCTTACGACCTTCCAAAATTGAGATACAAAATGCACGTTCTCTTCTCTCTGGACCTTTTCATTGATACCCGTAAGGTGAGCTGTGCTTGTACGGCACGTCGCACAAAGCATTGTGGGATACCTTAAGGTTTCTTAGCATCGGTAATGGACGTCGACAGGTTCTTCGGCTAAACTAGTTTGTGGGAGCATACAGGCTCCTTTTCCTACCTCCTTCCTTACTGACTGTCCTATTCGGACAGTACTTATCATGGCGACTGCTGACGCTCTTCCGCTTTGGCTAAAGAGTCATTGCTCAATAAGGATATTTGGATGGAGCCAAACGCTCAATAGGTTGTACATTGTGTGACGCTGATTTAATAAGTAAGGAGCTGTTATGGACACAAATTAACACGTCATCAAAAGATGTTTCACTAACTTTAATATGACACATCAAGTTTAGGTTTGGTAAAAGAAATCTCAACTTTTAAACTGTGCGGTTCTAAATTCAGGGGATTTTTGTGTTAATTTTTCTCAATTTATCACAGCTTATTTAGAGAGTCTGATTTCATATTACATCTAAAATAGATTGACAAATCAATGATTTGTGTCTGCTTGCCTTTCTCTCCCATGCCACACATTATTTATTTTAGTTTATTTTAGGATGTTGTTTTTAGCTTTATCTATCACCCACATTTAATATGATAAATACTCTCTTTATCTAATAGAAAGTGTTTACAAGGTTGTGCTATAAAAAGATGGCTACATCTACAACAGTTTCACATTCAAAGCTAGAGAACCAATTCAAAAAAAAAAACTGGTAGGACAGGCTGCTTTCCTTGGAAACGGTATTACACAAACAACTGTGCCTGCAGCAGAGTTCAGCAAGTTATTTAAGGTGTGTTTCTTCACTCGATTTTCATTCTGGGAGCGGAGCCTCTGAGGAGAAGGGCTGAACAGACTGGTTTCTGGAAGGCAAAATGAATAACAGCAGCTGTACTCCACCGGATAAGGAACTATTTGAACATACAGTGCTGCCTATTCTTTACATCTTGGTATTTCCTGTTGGAGTGGTACTGAATGTGTGGGGAATGAAGTCTTTGCTGCATAACTGGAAGAAATCTCAGGGCATTTATGTCCTTGCTGTTAACCTCGGACTAGCAGACATGTTGTATCTGCTCACTCTCCCCTTTCTGATCACGTACTACTTCAAAGGGAGTGACTGGATCTTTGGAGAAGCCTTCTGCAAGATAACAAGGTTCTGCTTCAAAGTGAACTTATACTGCAGCATCGGATTCCTGACGTGTATAAGCGTCTACAGGTACCTGGCCATCGTTTATCCATTAAAAACATTGGGGACATTAACAGTGACTAATTCTGCAGTAATCTCAGCCATGGTATGGATTCTGGTGAGTGCTCAGAGTGTTCCAGATGTGTTCTTCCCCAAACATTCAGAGAGCAAGACTAACCAATGTTATGATACAACTGAATGGGATAAGGTTAAAGATTACCTCCCCTACAGCCTCAGCGTGACATTCATTGGATTCTGCATCCCGTATGGCATTATTCTGGGCTGCTACGGACATGTGACTCTTGTTCTCTGTCGCTCAAACACTATAACAAAGGATGTGAAACAGCGAATCCTAAAGCTGTTGGTTTTGCTGATTCTTTACTTCTCGCTTTGTTTTGCTCCCTATCATGTCTTCAAGAACCTCAACCTTTATTCCAGAGTCCTGATCAAAGAGGGTACATGCCCCCCATGGAATTCTGGAGTCTTCATTGCACATCAGGCAAGTCGTGGTCTTGTGAGCCTGAACAGCGCTCTCAACCCGCTGGTTTACTTCCATGTAAATGAGGATATGGGAACTAAGTTCAGGCAGCTGATGCAGGGAAGTCGACAGATATCCCGTCGTTTGTTTCAGTCAAAGTCCAGCTCTATGCCTGTAACACAGACAGAGCAAGAAGTTGACAGTCCAGTGACAGAAAGATTTGTTCCTTCTGATTAACAGTGTCATGTGTGAAAGTTTACATTTTGTAAAAAAAAAAATTGTACAGCTCTGTGTGCTTTGTATTAATGCAACATAGCTTAATTTTCTGCTCAATCTGAGATGCAGACAACAAATACCTTTGGTTTAAGCCTGTTCTAGTTGCCACGATTCAGATGATTTGGGATATTAGCAGGAGGTACGCTTTGTATTCTTTTGTCTTACTGACTCTTTTTGCCAAATACTACAAAGTTTAAAATAAATAAGAAATCAAGCTAAAAGAGTCTCACTTTCACTGCTGTACTGGAATAACAGACAAAGGATTAGAAAGTGTTGAATAAACTGGAAGAAGTGCTGTTTGGAAAAAAAAAAAGCCAAGTCCAAATAAATGACTTCACATTAAAAACAAACCCTAAAAAAAACTCCAACCCGCAACTTTCTGCTGCTGTTGCCACCTGAATATATGTCAATACATATGTATATAAGTCACCGTGAATGTACATAAGACATCCTCTGCCTCATTTCTATTTTTGTATTTTTATTCTTATTTTTCTTATTTACTTTTTTTTTTGATCCACTGTATATACGAGGACACACTGTATATAACTGATGCACCTTTTCCTACTTTTGGCACCTTCTTCTGATTATTGACTACTGAGCCGATGTGTCAAGTGAATTTCTCCAATGTGAGATCAATAAAGCCTGTCATATCTTATCTTATCTTATCTTATCTTATCTTATCTTATCTTATAAACAAAGAACCCCAAGTCTCTTATAACAAGGATACTTGGCAGCACTGGTTAAATGTGCAGACTCTTTTTGATTCATCTGATTTATTTAAAAATGTTTATCATCCAAAGGATAATCAAATTTACAAATAGTTTCATTCAAACCAAGCGGAGCTGTGATGCCTTGCAGTGAAACTGGGTTAAAAGAGGACCTTGATGTATCAGAGGTGAGAGGAGGAGATACAGGCCCTGATCGTGGCAACCTTGTCAACCAAATTTATTTAAAAAGAGGTTGCACTCTGTGTTTGAAAGAGCACAGATAGATGGTAAAAGCGCTGAAACAATGTCAAAGAAGAATTCAGGATTTTTCCCTTTTAATTCGATAATGTTTTCAAAAACAATTAGTTGAAGCATCTTTAAGTGTCTCATTTAAAGCATTAATCGTTGCTTTGAGATAAAGTCGATGTACCCACCTTCTTTGTACTTTGCAGTAAATTCTACTCATATTGAGAATTTTCTCATTTATCCAGGAACTGTTTGTACACTAAACAGTATTTTGTTTAAACTGTGCTTTTCTGTCCATAATGAAATACTTTTTCAAGGCATTCACTATGTGTTTGTGAGAAATCAAAACGTGCTCAGGCAATAATCATGACAATTATATTCATGCCTGAGGGTATGCACACCTATTCAGATGTTCATGGGCCAGCTATGTGAAGACTTTAAAGTATGAGATATGTAATTTTTCATCTTCCCCCTCAGTTTGCTTGCTGGGAAACTTGAACTACGAAAACAAAGTTTGCATGGCTTTCACTGCCCTATGTATCGCTGAGAAAACTATCCTCATGATTTGGAAGAGTTGAGTTCCTCACTATTAATCAGTACAGAGGTCATTTGTAGGATTGTATTAGTCTTGAGTCAGCATCTGCCTCCACATTAGATACATTCTCTGGGCTCCATTGATCGGCTCCATCACCGATGGGTTGGGGGACCATTGGATTTGTCCCGTGGGGACTTTGGGGACCTCTGTTGAGATCCTCATTATTTCCCCTGATGATAAAATTGCTAAAATCAGGCAGCATCTTGCTTCCTTAACTCCAACTGTGAAACCTGGGTATATGCATGTTTTTTTCCGTTTACAGTTCCTTATCCTTTGACAATTACTGTAAAACACTAGTTTGTAACTGCTTTTATAATTTAAGGAACATTTAAAAAACAAGAGCATCTGTGTCACAGACTGAAATAGAGATCACTGTTCATGCTTTTATTTCTTCCTGTTGAGACTATTGCAATAGTCTTTTAAACTGTTTAAATAAATCCTACTTCAGTCTGTGCAAAATGCTGCAGCAAGGCTGCTGACTAAATGGTCATGCTTTTCAGCTATAGTGGCTCCGACACTTGGGAACGCTCTTCTGCTGTCTCTTCGCTGCACAGAGTCTCTTTTAAGAAACATTTAACAACATTTTTATTTAGACATTTGCTTAAGCACGTTTTGTGTTTTTAAATAGTTTTTGCTCCTATGAAGCACTTTGTGATATCAATGGCTGTGAAAGGTGTTATAAAAATAATATTACTTTTACTTACTTTTACTTACTTTTATCTACTTATTTGTCCATGGTTATATTTCTTATGATCTTTCTTTTTGTCAAATTTAAATGTTCATCCTTAATCATATTGTATAGGATAGGACATTTGGGGCCAGTGGGACCAGGCCCCACCAGATGTCACTGTCGAGCTCAATGTTATCAATAATAAGTGGGGCATGATCGTTCTTTACAAATGAATATTGTATAAAAGACAAATTCCCTTACCTACAAAATTCTGTTGAAAACATTTGTGTCTATATATCTCTGTCTGTAGCCTACTGACAAACTCAGTAGACTACATCCTGTTGAGGTGCTTTGATATTGGGGCCAGCCCACCAACGTTTGTACAAATGATGAACATTTGAAATTGCAGGGCACGCTCTCAGTAGACAGCCATGGAGCACAAATGCTACGTCCCCAAGCTCGGATCATCCATCATCAAAATACTGGAACTGTACATGTTTCGTTTACGTTCTGCTGGATAGTGTGCGACCATCTAGTGTTGGTTGTCCTTGCTGGCTTACTGAAGGATTGATGTGAATATTTTTTGTTCAATAGATATATTGATAATATTCAATATTAGTAAGCCTTTATTTGTAATTTTATGTATAAAATTAAATTACATTTAACTTATATAAAATATAATTTCTAGTGTGTTGGTTTATGCTAACATATATGTTTAATTTAAATTGGATCAAAGTAAAGTTGTATGCATCACAAAACAATTAGTTGCTGCTAATAGGTGTTGAGCTTTTGTTTCCCACTTAACCTATCATGCCATTGATGCCACTGAATATTATTGAAGTTCCAGTTAAACAACCTAGTTTAGTTAGAATGGCTGTGATAACTGGATTAAGTAATTCCAACATTTAAAATTTGTATGTTTCTTTACATCAATTAAACAAATCTGACAAGTTCAACACACTCAACCCTATTAAAATAGTCAAATTTAAGAACCATAAGGCAAACATGGCACTTTGTGACAAAGTAAAATGCACAAAATAAGTAATGTCTTTCTAAATGAATTTAATTTCAATAAAAAACTTGTCTAAAAAAATTTGTTTTTGTATATATTTGTGTGCATGAATGGTTGTTTGTCCTGTTTGTCTCTCTGTGTTGCCCTGCGACAGACTGGCGACCTGTCCAGGGTGTACCCCGCCTCTCGCCCAGTGAACGCTGGAGATAGGCACCAGCAACCCCTGCGACCCCATGAGGGATTAAGCAGTTTGGAAGATGGATGGATGGGATAATTCGAAGAAGTCTTTATCACATAAATCCTGGTGAAATCTTATGCTCCACACGCCGTTGTTCTTCTGAGCCGCACCAACTAACAGAACTGCACACCCTTTGGCAACATCTGTCAATACAACCTTTGATGATGACTCCAACAGGTGGCCGACAGCATCAGCACCTTCATGTCAGGCCTTATTCACGGCCATTGTTATTTCCTCAAATTCTTTGTGTGCAGCAATGTCAGCATCCTTTAAAGAAAAAAAAATCAAGTACCCTTGATGAGGTAGTTGTCAGTTTGCACAATTTTCAGTTATTAAACCATGCAACGCTAATTCATTTCTGTAAGAGAAATATATCCATATATGTTTATAACAGAGGTTTGGGACAAATAGTATTTAGCAGTAAGTTTCACAAAGTAATAAACTTGTTTTGTCGTAATAACTGGTCTGCAAATGTCACAACTGAACACAAAATGGACATTAAGAAGAATTATATACAAATTATTCTTATATGATTATAAGAAAATCTACATGGAAATATCCGGTATATTGAATTATAGACAGAAGTAAAATATATATATATTTTTGGATTATCAATGTCACAATAAAAAAAATATTGTAAATTAGATTAAGATGAGCAGATTATTTAAAAATCAATTGAGACACATGTACAATTCATTAAAAAATAAAAATCAAACTGGATCAAACTAAAGAATATAAGAAGCAAAATATGTATTTTACATACATTGTAGTGGCCACTGTCTAAGTCCGGTTTTAGTAGATACAGTCAAAGCTGTCCCAGACGTGGAGGAGTATAGCTCTATGTAACAGCTGCCTTCCCTCATGTGACCCCTAAAACAGAGCCCAAGAACGTCTGTTGAGGCTCGAGGTCTGCTAGCACAGATAGATCTTGAATTTATAGTGAATCTTGTTAGACTCCATAAAGTGTTTGGAGAAAAAAATCTTATCTCTGATATGGTACAGGCCTCGTAAGCTGTAGATTTAGTTGCAACTTTAGTTCAGACAGTAAATTACTTCAGGCAGAAGTTGTTTTTTTGATAATGTTTGGAATGAGGTGTGAAACACTTCTGGGCAGTGCGATGCAACACAGCCAGCTGCAAAATGACAAAAAATGCTTTAAACTTGGTGAGAACTGCATAATGACTGCTGTTGGTCAGAGAGAGTCGGAATGAGATAAAGGTTCCACACAACCTTTTTCAACCCTTTTATTGATCTGATGCTCAGTGAGCTCAACAGGTGATTTATCAGGACAAACTGTGCCAAAATGAATAGTATCCAGGCTTATATGTTTATGATCTGTAAAACACAATTTGAAAAGAATGCCTATTATAAAACTCAATCTAAAAAAGACAAATCTAAAAATAAATAATATATATATATATATATATATATATATATATATATATATATATATATATATATATATATATATATATATATATATATATATATATATATATATATATATATATATATATATATATATATATATAGTGGGCTGCACAGTGGCGCAGTGGGTAGCGCTGTTGCCTTGCAGCAAGAAGGTCCTGGGTTCAAGTACACCCCTGGGTCTTTCTGCATGGAGTTTGCATGTTCTCCCTGTGCATGCGTGGGTTCTCTCCGGGTACTCCGGCTTCCTCCCACAGTCCAAAAACCTGACTGTTAGGTTAATTGGCTATCCAAATTGTCCTTAGGTGTGAGTGTGTGCGTGAATGGTTGTTTGTCCTGTCTGTCTCTGTGTTGCCCTGCGACAGACTGGCGACCTGTCCAAGGTGTACCCCGCCTCTCGCCCAGTGAACGCTGGAGATAGGCACCAGCACCCCCTGCGACCCCATGAGGAAGAAGCGGTTTGGAAAATGGATGGATGGATATATATATATATATATATATATATATATATATATATATATATATATTGACAAGCAGCATTCACTCTTCCTGAAAAAGCATAGAGCCACAGGGAGAGTCATCTGCATTGTACATGGCGTTGCAGCAATCCCTCATACTGAGCATGCATGAAACTGCAGTGGAAATACAAAATGTGAGAACAGTAGAACTCAGCGGAGTGAGAGAAATAGGCCCTGATGTCCTCCAGCAGCCTAAGCCCATAGCAGCATAACTACAGAGATAGCTCAAGGTAACATGAGCCACTCTAATTAGAAACTTTGTCAAAAAGGAAAGTTTTAAGATTAGCCTTAAAAGTAGACAGGGTGTCTGCCTCACGGACCAAACTGGGAGTTGGTTCCACAGGAGAGGAGCCTGATAGCTAAAGGATCTGCCTCCCATTCTACTTTTAGAGACTCTAGGAACCACCAGCAGACCTGCAGTCTGAGAGCGAAGTGCTCTGTTAGGAACATACGGGGTAATCAGAGCTCTGATATATGATGGAGCTTGATTATTCAGGGCTTTATATGTTAGAAGAAGAATTTTAAATTCTATTCTTGATTTAAAAGGAAGCCAATGAAGGGAAGCTAAAATTGGATTTCATGATAATATGATCCCTCTAGTTGATTTTCATCAGAACACTTGCTGCAGCATTTTCTGATCAGCTGAAGACTTTGAACTGCATTTTGTGGACTTCCTGACAGTAAAGAATTACAATAGTCCACCCTTGAAGTAACAAATGCATGGACTAGTTTTTCAGCATCATCCCTGGATAGAATATTTCTAATTTTGGTGATATTCCGGAGGTGAAAAAAAGGAAACCCTGGAAACCTGTTTAATATGTGATTTAAATGACGTCTTGGTCGAAAATAACACCAAGATTTTTTACTTTATTACCCGAGGCCAAGTTAATGCCATCCAGATTAAGTGATTGGTTAAGAATTGATTTATTTGATTTGTGTGATTATTCCATAATCAAAGGGCGAACAATTGTAAAAAGATAACTTGGGAAGATCTGGAAAAAAGTAAAGACAAAACAAAGCTGCTTCGTCTTCCCAGCCAGCCGGGTGACTTTAATTCCAAGTTTTTAACAGTCACATCTTCATTTAGCACAATCCCACCAACATGGGGTAATTGTCATCCTTTTATAGGGTGACAGTTACATAAATGCAAACATGATATCTTACTTGTCCACATGGACAACTCAACCCAAAACAGATGTTTCCTATCATCCCTGAATGGAATGCGAACATAAGTGTTGTACTGTGTATAACAGAAAATAGCTAAACATTAATCACCCTTGAGATTGTTAGGAGGATGTTCAGTTGGTAATAAAAACAGGGTCAAACTTGGCAATAGTTAAAGGTCAGGCCGTCTTCTTTATACCCTTACTAGGTCTGGAACTATCCAATCTCCCATACTATAATGGAAGATTTTCTGCTCTGCTTCTACATTTACACCTTGAGCAAGACATGTTGTCACTTTTAACAGAATGGCATGAATAGTGTGCAGCCTGTGTTTGTAGAGATGTAAGGTTAATCAGAGTTTAGTTTGTCAGTGTGTGCTTACATGGTCGTAAAGCATTGTTTAAACTTTATTACAGCCGTGTGTATGTCAAACTGTGGGGAATGATGGTAATTTAGAACGGGAGAGGAGAGCTGGGTCCTCCCCAGGTATAGGAGAGGTAAAAGGCTAAGGGGCAGGATGAAGCTATTATCTTTCACAGAGAGGTTTGTATAGCACATTTCAGTACAAAGACAATGCAAAGCGCTTTACATGATTAAAATATAGGAAAATAAAAACAGAATGAAGCAAGTTGGAATAAAATGTAGAACATTTTAAACAAAATAAAACCTGGGAAAGTGGAAACTAAAAGCAAATAATAAAAAGAGTTTGACTACAAACTTAAACTAATGATGTTTATGTAAACAGTCTAACAGAAACAGTTGAAGGCAATCCTAAACAAATGTGTTTTTAATCTTGATTTAAAAGAACTCAGGCTTTCAGCACTTTTATAGTGCTTGGTTCGGGTTTGGTTCTGGTTCTAGGTATGCAGGGTAGACTGGAGCCAGAAGACCTTAGTGGTCTGGGGATTGATACACTGATAGCAAGTTTGTGATGTATTTATTTGCTTATCTATTAAAGTGA
The DNA here is from genome assembly GCF_011125445.2 of Fundulus heteroclitus. Taxonomy (NCBI): domain Eukaryota; kingdom Metazoa; phylum Chordata; class Actinopteri; order Cyprinodontiformes; family Fundulidae; genus Fundulus; species Fundulus heteroclitus. The sequence continues at coordinate 36,332,009 of NC_046361.1, read as the reverse complement.
TTTATAGACTAACAGAAATATTTTACAGTTTATTCTCTGAGATACAGGGAGCCAGTGTAAGGACTTTAAAGCTGTGGTGAAGTTCTCTAGTTTCTTAGTCTTAGTGAGGACGCGTGCAGCAGCGTTCTGGATCAGCTGCAGCTGTCTGATCCACTTTTCAGGCAGACCTGTGAAAACACCGTTGCAGTGATCAATTCTACTAAAAATAAACACATGGATTAGTTTTTCCAGATCCTGCTGAGACATTAGTCCTTTAATCCTGAAAATATTTTTCAGATGATATAAGGCCAACCTTGTTATTGTCTTTAGATGCTTTTGGAGGTTCAGATTTGAGTCCATCACTACTCCCAGGTTTCAGGCCTGATTAGTGTTTTTTAGCTGAAGTGACTGAAGCTGTTTTCTAACTTTTGATCTCTCCTCTATTGGTCCAAAGAAAATTACTTCAGTTTTGTTTTTATTCAATTGAAGAAAATTTTGGCACATCCATGCATTGATTTCTTCTAAGCATTTATTCAGTGCTTGAATTGGTTCATAGTCACCTGGTGACATGGTGATGTAGAGCTGTGTGTCATCTGCATAGTTATGGTAGCTGATGTTGTTTTATGATCTGAGCTGGAGGGAGCATGTAGATATTGAATAGGAGGGGGCCCAGGATGGACCCTTAGGGGTCGTCTCTAATGTAAAGTTACCCAAACTGTCACAAAATAACTGTCACTGTCCTTTAAGTAGAGTTTAAACCTGTCAAATGCTTTAGCAGAAAGGCCGACCCAGTTTTCCAGGCACTCTAACAGAATGGACAGTATCAGTATCAAATGCTACACTAAGATCCAATAATACTTGCACTTTGGTTATTCCACAGTCTGTATTTATATGTATGTCATTAAACATTTATATGGATGTCAATAAAGACTGGTTTCTGTATTGGAAGACTATCTTGCTTAAGTTGGCATAAGCTGGCATGTTTGGAGCCCCCTTCATGCTTCAAAAAAATTAAATCTTGTATGTTAAGGTTTTTTTGGGACAATAAACCGTGGGTAATCCAAACTGTGTTTTTTTATTTATTATTTTTTTTTGCCAAAAGAGGAAGGTGGATAGGGATTTTTTCATCTGGAGAGCAGGGCTGCAACTTTTAAATTACAGTTTAATCAGAAATAACTAATGGGAAGAGGAGAATGTCTTCTGGAAGCCAATAATAAGTATTATTTTGAGAAGAGTATGAGGTTTTAGGTTGGATGTTTCGTTGTTTCCAATAAATTGTGAACTGTAATGCTTGTATCAAATGTCAATATTTTATAAAAAAAAATGCTTAAAGCATTAAATGGAAAAGACTTGAACCTACAACATATTTGCTTTGGCATCAAGAAGAACCTTTAATTTTTGGGGCAAGTTTGGATGTACAAGATGCAGCTGGAGTTGGTTTGTCGAGAACACTGCTTGAGAATACCTTTCTGAAATTTAATGACAAATTGTGGAGGTGGCTGCACCAAGTCTTAAAAATAGAGATGTGTCTGCCTCTTTGATTGGACTAAAATTGATTTGAGTCAGGAAAACCATTTTGATTTTGGATGAAAAGCAGATGCTGGTGGATTTCTTTTATTTGGAGAAGAGTTTTCTGTTGCTACAGATCCATTTCCAGAAATGGGATTTGGTATTGATTTTTCAGAATTTACTGAATTTACTTTACTGAAAGTTCATAAAGATCAAATTTTAAAAAACACCAGATAAAAATAAACCGTAAAGCTTGCTACTGTCTGACACGGCACATGTCATTTGCCTTGGAAATTGGATCTCAGGCGGGTAAAACAGATAGAGAGCACGATTGTTCTGGAAATTCATTTAATTTGTATTTTATCTATATAAAGCAGCAATTCGTGATACATGTCACCTCAAGGCACTTTCCAATGTCAAATTCAATCTGTACAGATTGGTCATAAAGTTGCATCAAGTCTCTCCAAGCAGCATTCACTCCTCCTGAAAGAGCGTAGAGCCACAGTGGACAGTCGTCTGCATTGTTGATGGCTTTGCAGCAATCCCTCATACTGAGCATGCATGAAGCGACAGTGGAGAGGAAAATTCCCCTTTAGCAGGGAGGAAAACCTCCAACAGAACCAGGCTCAGTATTAACGGTCATCTGCCTCGACCCACTGGGGGTTATAGAAGACAAACAGAGACACAAAAAGCTCAGAATCACACATTGATCCAGGAATCATTTCTACATTATATGGTAATATGATGTAATATGGTAATATCTGCCTACCCTGGATGATGTCACAACTAACAAAACCCAAGACCAGGTGTACCTACTATGAAGAAAAAAAAAAAACAGAGAAGAAAAAGTTAAAAGCTGAAATAACAACAAGTAATGCAAATTGGAGAACAGTAGGAGAACTTGGCAGAATGAGAAAAGTAGACCCTGGTGTACTGGTGTAGCATTCTAACGCTCAATAAGTTGTACATTGTGTGATGCTGATTTCATAAGCAAGAGGCTCTCATGGGTGCAAATAAGTACTTTATTAAAAAAGGGTTTCACTAAATTCATCTATGGCACTGATGCAACGAATTTATAACCTGGCGTTTAAATTCAGGAACAGTTCCGGTTATTTTTTTTTCCCAGTTTCTCAAAGATTTTTTATTTCTCTGCACATCTAAACTTGATTGATTGTTCATTGATTTGTATCTGTTTATTTTTCTCTCCTGTGCCAGAAATTGTGTGGAAGCAGCTTGATGTGTAAAAAATATTGGGGCATGTGCAAACTTTAGGAATAAAGCCATACTTATCTTCAAAACATCAACATTATTACCCACACAGAGTTCAGGTATTTTATGTTATTACACCTTGATTTTGAAAAATAAATGAGCAAATAAATAAAACGAATCAACTGGAATTCTGATTTTTTTATGCAGAGTTAAGTAGAGAAAGAAAATGAAAATAATGGAGAATATTTTATTTAGATCAAAACACTCCTTGAGGAATATTGTTCAGAAAGACTCCAATAATTAGCTATGTTCCCCATATGCTCCAGCGTCTTCCTGTCAATATCGTTTTTAACTTTATGTATCAGCTGCATTTATGTTGATAAGTAACATGTTGATCCAATAGAAAGTGTTTTCACATGTTAAGCTATAAAACGATATCTACAACACTTTCACTTTCAACATGAGAAAAACCAGTACGAAACAACACCTGGTAGGACCGGCTGCTTTCCTTGGAAACAGTATTACACAAACAAATGTGCCTGGTGCAGAGTTCAGGGAGGAAGTAATTTAGGTTGTATTCCTTCACTCGATTTTCATTCTGGGAGCGGAGCCTCTGAAGAGAAGGGCTGAACAGACTGGTTTTTGGAAGGCAAAATGAACAACAGCAGCTGTACTCCACCAGATAAGGAACTATTTGAACATACAGTGCTGCCTATTCTTTATGTCATGGTGTTTCCTGTCGGAGTGGTACTGAATGTGTGGGGAATGAAGTCTTTGCTGCATAAATGGAAGCAGCTTCGGGACATTGATATCCTGGTTATTAACCTCGGACTAGCAGACATGTTGTATCTGCTCACTCTCCCCTTTCTGATAACGTACTACTTCAAAGGGAGTGTCTGGATCTTTGGAGAAGCCTTTTGCAAGATAACAAGGTTCTGCTTCAAAGTGAACTTATACTGCAGCATCGGATTCCTGACGTGTATAAGCGTCTACAGGTACCTGGCCATCGTTTATCCAATAAAAACATTGGGGAAATTAACAGTGACTAACTCTGCAGTAATCTCAGCCATGGTATGGATTCTGGTGAGTGCTCAAAGTCTTCCAGACATGTTCTTCCCCAAACATTCAGAGAACAATACTAACCAATGTTATGATGCAACTGATTGGTATAAGGTTGAGGATTACTTCTCGTACAGTCTCAGTGTGACATTCATTGGATTCTGCATCCCTTCTGGCATCATTCTGGGCTGCTATGGACATGTGACTCTTGTTGTCTGCCGCTCAAACACGATGAAAAAGGAGGTGAAACAACGAATCATTAAGCTGTTGGTATTGTTGATTCTTCTCTTCTCGGTTTGTTTTACACCTTACCACATATTCAAGAACCTCAGCCTGTATTCCAGAGTTCTGATTCATCAGGGTACATGCCCCGCGTGGGATTCGAAATCCTTCATAGGACGTCAGGCCAGTCGTGGCCTTGTAAGCCTGAACAGCGCTCTCAACCCGCTGGTTTACTTCAATATAAATGAGGATATGGGTGAACAATTCAGGCAGCTGCTGCGGGGAGGTCGACAGATGTTCAGTCGTTTGTTTCAGTCAAAATCCAGCTTTGTTCCTGTACCACAGACAGAACAAGAAGTTGGCAGTCCTGTCACAGAAAATGTTTTTCTTTATTAACCGTGTTAAAGTTTGTTTCAGTTCTGTATGCTTTGTATTAATACAACAGTATTTGGTTCAGTTTAAACCTGTTCTAGTTCTCATGACTCAACTGATTAAGGATGTTAACAGGAGCTATATCTTGTAAAATGTGAGTGGTGAAACCCAGTTAAATGTGCAGACTTTTTCATTTGAGTTCATTATTTCTTTCATTTTCAGCCAACATTTTGATACAATTCCTTGAAATAGTATTTGTCCTTGTTCAAATTTCTTACGATGTTTCTTTTTTGTCACATTCAAAAATGTACGTTTTGTATTGTAGAACAAATATTTCCTGAGCAGAAACTCTGTGTTTTGTGCTCTCAGAATCAACTTAAGAAATTTAACAGGATACTTTAAATAATCCTTTTCACAAGTACTTTTGATACAGGTCATGTTGGAATCACTGTATGCAACTTAAGAGATATTGCAACGCTGAAATTTCTCTTTTACAATTGAGCTGTGCCAAATACCTACCTCTCCCAGACAGGTAAAATGCAGACTGATAAGAGAACGCAAATAATACAGTACATATCCCACAAGCTGCTGGAGGAAACTGTAGTACCATAAAACTCCCAAAACCAGCTTACTTTAAGAAAGCAGAGAAGGGATGGATTTTTGGTGAAATAGAAACACTATACCATTGACACTGGGTTAGGTACAAAAAAAAGAATTACAATTTTGTTTTTCTTTTTCCCAGCTACACTATCTCCAAATTTTTAAAAATGAAATAAACAGCTCAATGGTTGAAGCATATTTGAAAAAAAAAATGTTGGGGTGGCTGCATGTGTCTATTGTAATCTGTAAATGTACAGAAATTGTCAGTTAGACAAAATTCATGGTCAGTGCAGGATCTGCTGCATTAAAACTAGTCCAGGTTGAAAATTTCGAGTTCTAAGCTTTATTAGTGTATTAATTTGGTCATTTTTATTGAAGCCTGTGCATAGTCGTCCCCTGTAGCAATGACCTAAAGCCTGAGAATTGTTTACAGAGGACATATGCAAACTTTTGTTTGGTCTTTAAACACATTTAGTTGTGTACTTAGAGTCTCTAGGAGTGCAGAAATTTTTAATTTTGTCTGTTCGGGTTCTAGTAGATATTATGTTTATTTTGGGTCGTAATTTTTCAAGACATTCAGTACAATGTAACAAAGTTTTAGTTAACTAGAACTAGCTAGTGTGAGGACTTTCGAACTGGGGTGATGTGCTCTACTTTCTTAGTCTTAGTGAGGATGAAGGCAGCAACGTTCTGGATCAGCTGCAGCTGTCTGATGGACCTGTTAACACACCGTAGCACTTGATTTGACTAAAGATAAATGCATGGATTAGTTTTTCAAGATCGTGCTGAGACATTAGTCCTTCAATCCTGGAAAGTTTCTTCAGGTGATAGAAAGCCAACTAACTGTCATTACACTAATCACAAAGAAAAAAAAAATCATGTGGTGGTGCTGCTCTTCTGAATGAGACAGTGAACATCTGACAGATTCCTATTCTGAAAGCAACTGACATCTGTAACATGAAAAATGAGAATCGATGCATGGAACTTTCCTCTTCTATTAACATTTTCTTCTGTATATTTTTTTATTATTTTCTTTACTTATTCAAAAAAGAAAAAAGTTTTTTTTTTCTTCATCGCGCTCTGAGGACGTTTAATGGAAGAAATCCATTTTTCCCTCCAAACAGGATCTTTTAGGTATGCGATAAAATAATGTGTCTTTTAACTTCCCTCTGTGGTTTGTGCATCCAGGGGCCCAAATCGAGTAAACCATCATTGCAAAACTGAACAACTGTTGATGAGTCATAAGCTTATCCTGCCAATATGTCAACCGGTGGTTGTGTGATGTCATCTCCCGAAACGCTATACTCTGCCGCTCGCTGCTATTTGTCCTCAGGGGCAGATGCAAGCACACACAGTCAAATGATCAAGGAAGCACCTGAAGTGTTTTTTTTTTAAATATGCTGTATTTAAAAGTATGATTATTTTTTTATTTGGATCTTTTAGAGTTGGTATGTTTAGTGCCTCTAGTTTTGTGATGTTAGCTTCAAAACACTTTTTATTTCTGCTTTAAGAACGATTCAGATAGCTGCTGGGAGAGACTCTGAGTAAGGACATTACAGAAATACCTATCTTAGTGAGAAAGTGTGGTTGACCCCAGTGCTAGGTGTGATGTTGTCTTTTGAGAGCTGTGATCGGTAGATAGTGCAAGAACAGAAAAAACATAAATGTGTCCCCAGTACTCAAAGGAGAGAGGTTAACCGAATAGACTGGATTAAGAAATGTGTGACATGATGATGGATCTTCAACATCAAAATATCCTCATCATTATTTGGATTTGCTTATTTATTTTAGTCACTAGTCATTGTACTACTTTATATATTTGATATTAATGCTCAGTCAACATTGTACTGGGATTTCCTGCTTATATAAAGCCATTGTGTTTGGCAAAATGAATGACATAAAATGGGAAAGAAAAGGTGGAAAATAAAGAATAGAGGAGTGTTGAAAAGTAAATTGGTCCCTGGATCATAGTGAAAATACATGGACTTTAACGTGTACTGCCACAGAATATCAATGCATCTTTTTCTCTGCGCATCTTGGTGCTTTTGCGCACCAGTCAGGAAAATGAGAAGCACTCCATGCAGCAATCAAAACTTAATAGATTGCACAAGCAAACTTCTACCTGACCATTTAGGTTACTGACATTATCATGCAATACAGAAAATTCTTTCATACCTCTTTATAATATATTCTTTGCAAATGTCTCCCCTTTTTATTTATGATTATTCAATATTTTTCCTATTATTTACCCTTAATAAAAATGATGTAACTAGAGCCACACATTTAACCCGTCAGGCTGCTGAAGCTAATTAATTTCCCTATAGAGGAATGATAAAGTTTATCTTTTTGACATATTAATTGTATGATTGTTAAAGAAGTTTATGTGCTCATTTCTTCCACTGTTTAGGTGGTGGATCAGCCAATCAGCTCTCCCTGTTTCCACCATCTTTCCTGCTTAAGACACTCTTAGACTTGCTAAAAGTATACCTCACTACTCCTACATTTTTTCACTTCATGAGCTCTCTTAAGGCCTAAGAAGTTTTGTAAATAACTTGTTTCTTACCCAAGGTAAAATTCTAAGAATAATCTTAGAATTTGGGAAAACCTAAGATTCTTCCTAAAATGACGTCACAGAGCTACTTTTAGTCTTAGGATTCTTTGTAAATATAGGCATGGTTATCTTTACACCTTGATCTTGGAAGAAAAAAAAATGGAATTCTTATTTTTCTAAGCAGAGTAAGTAGACAATGAAAGAAAAAATAATGGAGGACATTTATTTTTGCTTAAACACTCCTTGAAGAATAGTCTCTAAATACAGTGAGACCCAAATGATCAGTTATTGTCCCAATTTGTTCCAGAGTCTTCCTGTTTGTTACACTGCAGATGTAATGAGATGTCAGTTTAAACCATATGACTTTATGTTTAGAATTTTGTTTTTAACTTTATCTATCAGCTATATTTAACCCTTCAAGATCTAAAGCCCTTATGGGGCAAATTTCCACCTGGACTTTTTGTTATTTAACTGTGATGCTATAACACCATATTAAATGTTTCAGTCAAGTGGTATAAATCCTTTTTTCATGGATAAGCGGAATTGTCATAATATAATACTGTGGAGTGCTCATACGAATGTAATAAAAGATATAGAACAAGAAATACAAAGAAAAATTTTAGGTGGAATTTATCCTTACAAGGTTTTATTGATAAACACACATCAAACACCAATGAACATGCAATATGATCTGCATAGTCTACTTGAACAATGGTTTTCATTTATAGCATATCTAAAAATACGTTTATTCTCCAGGAGAAAAAAAAAAAGACACTTGTTTTTATGCAAGTCTCTACCTAAGGCTGATGGTAGTCAGCATTGTTCCTACCAACTATCAGCCACAGGGGGAAATCACAAAAATGCTTTTCCAGGTTGTGGACTGCTGCTTCTTGTGCTTTGTCAAACAAAGCACACACTTCCACCCCCCATAGGATGCACGCTAGCTGGGATCATCCTGGGGAGTACAGGGCACTGGCATTTTTTCCTTTGATGCTTTGGGCTTACCTCTGGCACATCACTATTGAAAATGAGGGGGGAGGAAATTATCTTGTGCAACTTGCAGTGCTTCACATATAGCAACTTTACATGTAAATTCACGCAGTATGTTACACAGGCCAGTCAAACTAACCGACATTATAATAATATTATAGGCACCATTTCTTTTTTAGGCCAAACATGTGAAAAATAAAGCAACAAAGAAACTGCCAGTAAAAACCTAAAAAAATATGTATCCAAAGTAAAACTACTAGAAATTTGAGTTTTACATGGTCTATCCACATAACATTGTATTTATGCTTGTATAATGTCATGGGTTACTCAGTTCTTGGGTTTTGTATGTATTTTTCACTAGTTACATTCAGACTGGTTTTCCTGTTGCTCTCTCTCGCCCCCTTTTGCCACTAGCTCTCTCTCCTCAGTTTCTCTCCCAGCTCCTTCTCCACACCTGTGTCCAATTAACCAACCCACCCCTGTCTTTGTTCCAGCTCCTTTCCTCTCAGTATTTAAGCACTTATTTCAACACTCATTGCTGGTTTCTTCTACTGTGTCTGCTTTCTACTGTGTCTGCTACTTCTGCGTCAACTGCTACTACGGCTTCGCGCTGTTGCTTCGTGTCACCTTGCTTCATCGCTTCCTTCTTTGCACCCCAGGGCAACGTTTTGATTTGCGCTCCTGAGTTCTCCAGTGCTTTGTAAGTTTTTTGTTTTTTTCATTTAACTCATAACCGCTCCCTGCCTTGGTCTCTCTACATTTGGGTCCTACTACAACCTCCAACCCAAACATGACAGATAGAGGAAACCCAAACTTTCTCTAACTGATGCAAATGAAACACAAGAGCCTAATGTATCACTGTTTTATCAAGATCCAGACTGTGAATGCATATATTTTACTCTGTTATTTATTGTATGTAACAATTAGGCTACTTACTCTTCAACTCGATCCAGATGCGCAAGGTAGTCCACCTCCTCGTCTCTCTAGGACAGATGTGTCTTCTTCTGCTTACGAATGTTTCTGTAATAGTTGACCCCAGAGGCTGTGATATAATTTCCAGTTCAGCTGAAGTCAAAAAAGCCTGGACCTCTACCGAAGACAATAGAGGTGGATGATTGCAGAATCCTTTCCATGGTAAAGAAAAACTCTTTCACAACTCCAGGAAGTAGGTATATGAGTAACTAAGTCTACCATAAAAAGAAGACTTCATGAGAGTAAATACAAAGGATTCGCCACAAGCTGCAAAAATAGAAAGGCCAGAAATGGCTTTGCCAAAATCACACGAAAAAGCCAGCCCAGTTCTGGAACAGCATTCTTTGGACAGATGAGACTAAGCTCCACCTGTGCCAGAATGATGGGAAGAAGAAAATTGGAAAATAATTGGAACAGCCCATGATCCAAAACACAGCACATCTTCTGTAAAACAAGGTGGAGGCAGTGTGAGGGCATGGGCCTGCATGGCTTCCAGTGGCTCTGGGTCACTTGTGTTTATTGATGACGTGACAAAAGACAGAAGCAGCTGGATGAATTCTGAAGTGTACATATTTCTGTTCAGATTCAGCGAAATGCAGCAAAGTCAATCACCAGATCTCAACCCAATCGAAAATGCATTTCTCTTGCTCAAGACAAAACTTAAGGCAGAAAAATCCACAAACAAGCACCAACTGAAGACAGCTGCAGTAAAGGCCTGGCAAAGCACCACTAAAGAGGGAATCCAGCGTTATGTAATTTCCATGGGTTCCAGACTTGAGGTAGTCATTACCTGCAAAGGATTCTCAACTAAACATTGAAAAGTAACATTTTAATTAGGATGTCATGATTTGAGTTTTTATTATGGTTTGATCTTGTTCTTTTATGTTATCAGTAAGGGTTCTGTAAGCTTTTAGTTCAGTTTGGTTTACCTGCCAGCCCACTTATCTGTCTTAGTTTGTTTTGTGCCACAGTGTGGGCTCTGGGTTTATTTGGTATTTTGATTCTGTGTATGTTATTAGTTTTATTTGCTATCTGCCATGGTTTAGTGTTCCCTGTCACGCCCGCCGACAGGGGGGGACAAACGGGTCAGTTGTCCCGGGCCCACGACAGAAGGGGGGCACCAAAACGGACCCTCTGATCATTAAAATGGTCAGTGTCAGTCAGCGCGCGCACTAACTGCAGCAGCAGTCTGTGTGTCCCGGCTCTCTGCTGCTCCCCCTCCCCTCTCGTACATGGCTCAGTGGCACCAGCCAATCAGCACGCAGGCTCACTCTGGCCCGCCCACTCAGCTTCTCTTCACTCAACACACAAACAACCGCAGGGCTCCTGTTCAGACTGGGAGAGAGACCGCACAGCGCGCGGAAAAGCAAGAAGAGGAAAATAAGCGGCGTTTGGCTTTATTTTAATACCGTACATGAAATCAAGCTGTATGTTTTGTAAAAAGCCGGTTAAATGCAGTGGAAACACAACAAATTTATCTAAGCACGAGAAAAATAATGAGCAAGCAGACATCGAGAAACAGAAAAGAAGAAGAAACTTCTCTCACTGCTCCGACAGACCCACAGACTGACGTCTCTGACTGAGGCGTTTCAGTCCTCCAGAATACATCCAGGTAGATCAGTGGTCATCTTCAGCAGCACTTCATGTTAACTTTCAAAGTAGATATTATCTATCATATGCTACTGGAGCCCACAGAGAAAATATAATTAAGACCTTTTATGAACCTTTTAAGAAGTACATATATACTATTAAAAAGTTTTATTTAGCTAATCCTTTATTTATCTCACGATGGGGAAATTTATAGGATTAAAGGCAGGTTAGGGACTGGCTAATATACAGCAGGTCAAAAAAGGCCATATTTTGACTGCAGTGCTGCTGTATCAAATAGAATATCTATTTGATATAATAGATATTCTGCAGAAAAAGTCAAAAAATAAATGTTATCAATATTTATTTAAATATTTAATAATAACAGGAATAATTAGGAGGATTTAGTATCTCGCTCTAAGGCTTCAGCCCTGAAACCCCGGCCCGAAGTCAGACCCCCAGGCTCTGGAGTCCTGCTACCAGGGTACTTCCAGTCTAAGAGCGAGCAGCGAGCCCCGAGTGCCTCCGTCGGCTGACCTGTTTGGTTTGAATTCTGGGTCCAGTTTCCTATATGTTACATAGAGTTATGTTTATTTGTCCAATTATTTTTGAGTCCCTGAAATGAGGAGCATTTGTATAAAAATAGCTACAATTCCTACATGTTTTTAATCATATTTTTTTGTTCATCCCATTGAATTAAACCTTAAAGTCTGCACTTCAGCTCTGTTGTAATTGTTTCATTTCAAATCCAATGTTATGGCATGCAGAGACCAAATCATTACGATTGTGTTACTGTCCAAATGTTTCTGGGCCTAACTGTATGTTTGGGTAGTTTGCGCCAGACTAACTGAGAGGAGGAGCGCAAGACCTGTGTGCTACGTGGAAGGAGCTGCATGTTAAAAATTCTTTATGTTTTTCTGTTGACTTGTAAAGACAAACCCTCCAACCTGCCTCCAGTGAAAAGAGCAACCAGCAGTTGGTCATGGTCAAAGTCTTTTCTGACTTTCACCCGCTTGCTACACGGGTTAGGGAGAGCAAGCAACTTCGATGGTATCAGCGGAAGGGCTAAGATCTCATGTTTTGGATGCAAAAAAAGTAAGTTGATAGATTTTTATGGATGAAAAGATACACGAGAAAATGTCCAACATACTCTGTGAGTTTGTATATGACCTCATAGACCTCAAAGAATTAATGATAAATACCCTTTTGATCGGATCTACAGAACTTTCACTTTCAAAACTAGAAAAACCAGTTCCAAACAACGCATGTTATAACAGGCAGTGTTTCTTGGAAACGGTGTTGCACAAAAATATGTGCCTGCAGCAGAGTGCCAAGAGATAGTAATTTAGGTTGGTTTCCTTCACTCCATTTTCATTTTGTGAGCTGAGCCTCTGAAGAGAAGGGCTGAACGGACTGCTTTATGGAAGACTATATCAATAACAGCAACTGTACTCGACCAGATAAGCTATTTGAACATACAGTACTGCCTATTCTTTACGTCATGGTGTTTCCTGTCGGAGTGGTACTGAATGTGTGGGGAATGAAGTCTTTGCTGCAAAAATGGAAGAAACTTCAGGGCATTGATATCCTGGTTATTAACCTCGGACTAGCAGACATGTTGTATCTGCTCACTCTCCCCTTTCTGATAACGTACCACTTCAAAGGGAGTGTCTGGATCTTTGGAGAAGCCTTCTGCAAGATAACAAGGTTCTGCTTCAAAGTGAACTTATACTGCAGCATCGGATTCCTGACGTGTATAAGCGTCTACAGGTACCTGGCCATCGTTTATCCATTGAAAACAATGGGGAAATTAACAGTGACTAACTGTGCAGTAATCTCAGCCATAGTATGGATTCTGGTGAGTGCTCAGAGTGTTCCAGACATGTTCTTCCCCAAACATCCAGAGAACAAGACTAACAAATGTTATGATACAACTGATTGGGATAAGGTTGAGAATTACTTCTCGTACAGTCTCAGTGTGACATTCATTGGATTCTGCATCCCTTCTGGCATTATTCTGGGCTGCTACGGACATGTGACTCTTGTTCTCTGTCGCTCAAACACGATGAAAAAGGATGTGAAACAACGAATCATCAAGCTGTTGGTATTGTTGATTCTTCTCTTCTCGGTTTGTTTTACACCTTACCACATATTCAAGAACCTCAGCCTGTATTCCAGAGTTATGATTAATCAGCGTACATGCCCCTCGTGGGATTTGATATCCTTCATAGGACGTCAGGCCAGTCGTGGCCTTGTAAGCCTGAACAGTGCTCTCAACCCGCTGGTTTACTTCAATATAAATGAGGATATGGGTGAACAATTCAGGCAGCTGCTGCGGGGAGGTCGACAGATGTTCAGTCGTTTGTTTCAGTCAAACTCCTGCTCTGTTCCTGTACCACAGACAGAACAAGAAATTGCCAGTCCTATCACAGAAGATATTTTTCTTATTTAACCCTATCAAAACTCCGTTCAATGGAAGATCGGACTTTCTGCTCAGCTGCTCCCAGTCTGTGGAATACTCTCCCTGACCACCTGAGGACACCACAGACAGTGGATGCTTTTAAATATAGCCTCAAAACCCACCTTTTTAGGAGAGCTCTTGACTCTTATCCTTATTATGTTTGTTTATTCTATCTTTTTATTTTCATGCTCTCCATGTGTTTTTATTTTTAGCACATACCTGTTTTATCATGTAGCACTTTGGGATTTACATACATATAAACTGCATTACAAATTAAATGTATTGTAATTTTATTATTATTATTATTATTATTAATTAAAGTTTTTTCAGTTCTGTATGCTTTGTATTACTACAACAGGCTGAGTATTTGTTTCAGTCCGGAATGCAAACAACCTGTTTAAACCTGTTCTAGATGTCATGACTCAGCTGATTCAGGATGTTAACAGGAGCTTTATCTTATAAAATGTGAGAATAGTAAAACCTAGTTAAATGTGCAGACTTTTTCATTTGTTAATTATTTATTTTTTTCTCATCCACAATATAACCAATATTTTTAATACAATGCCTTGAAAAAGTATGTTTCCATGTTCATATTTCTTAAGATGTTTATTTTGTCACATTCAAAAATGTATCTTCAAACTCGTTGTAGTATAGGACAAATATATCGTGAATAAATACAAATACAGTGTTTACCCTCTGAATACGTCACACAAATACTTGGTTTCATTCAAACAGCACGGTGCTGCTTCTGTCAGCAACCCCCGCCTCCACTATCATCTCATGTCATGATTTGGAAGTGTCTGGTTATGAGTCATGTTTTTCCTGTCATTTATGTTATATAGGTCTTGCTATATATATATATATATATATATATATATATATATATATATATATATATATATATATATATATATATATAGTTATTAGTTTTGCCGTCAAGGTTTTGCCATAAGTTTCACTTCATGTTTCAGATTTGTTAGATGTTTTTCCTTGTTACTACATTTCTTTACTGTCTAGTTAATTCTTACATTCCTTGGAGTCTTGTGTTTATGTGTGTGTTCATTGTAAAACCTGCTTTTTCAACAAGTTTCAAAGCAAGTTGTTTTTACTTTTAAAGGTAAAACCATGCCTGTCATGTCAGGGTTTTTTTCCTGAGAGGAGGAGGTCCTAGGACTTTAATCAGGTTCAGTGCGCAACTAAAGGAAAAACAAGGAGTTTCTTTCCCTTTTCCGTTGACAGACGAGGCAATCTTTTCTGTTTTTGGCCGAGCAGTTCACAAAGAGCGCTTGAGAGCTGTCCCCACACCAGTCGGAGCAACCTATCTCTCTCTCCATGGGACCAGAAAGAACTTCTTTTATTTCTCATGCAGAAACCAATCTTTATCTGGGCAAAATATATTTAGAAAAATATCAACCGTGCCGATGGTTGACTAAAATTGTGGATTTTAATCATTATTATTCTGAATGGGCAGCGTTATTAGCGCTAGGTTTATTCTGAAGATTATTCTTAGAATCCCGATCGATTCTTATTTCCTTTCTTCTCTTCTGCTGCTTTTGATTTTTTCTTTCTGATGATTTTGTTTGTAGCATTCATTGGGTGAGCCAGTTGCCTTTGTTTCGAGTTAGCTGCCCCTCAGTTACACCACGTGTTTGTGGTGTCTTAACTGTTGCTGTTGGCTCAGGCATAACCCCTCACCATTTGGAGCTGGTAACTTAGCCACTCGGCTAGTAGTAGGCTTTGCTTTAAGGCCCCATCACATCAATCCAGATCCATTTCAATGTTTAAATCATTTGCTACTCTTTTAAATGATGATTAGTCAATGCCTAATTAGAATTTAGAAAATGACTAGGTTTCTGCTTCCCAGTTTCATCATTTTGCCGTTTCACTTTGTTTTTTATTTTTCTATTTTATGTTGTTCTGATCTAGTAGATCGTGTGTTCAAGCAGTATTAGTAATAAACAGAATGATTGCTGAAACCGGGAATTACTGGTTAGTAAATCTTAAATGGTTTAGCTGTGGTTGTCTGTCATCTTTATATCAACGATCGAAATGTCTCTAAGAGTATGAATCAATTCTTTTGGGTTAACAATACGAATATATATATGTGACCTTGGGTACGATTACTGTTATGTGTGGGGGATCTTAAGTCCTCTTTTTACCAGACCACATAGATAAGTTCGTAAGAATTACCAGAGGCACTGTTGCAAATTCAATACAGTTTATTGAACTCACAAGTTCCTATGGACATAGATCGTCAGTTTCTTTTATTGTACAAACATAACCACATTAAATGTAGGAGTCTATGCTGGCCCTGGAGACCTGGTAGCTAAAAGACATAGTTAAAACCAAATTAAGTAAGTTAGACTGTTTGGGGGAGGAATAATAAGGAAAACACAAATACAACTAAATGCACTTTGGTGTCCCCAACAAAAACACACTCACCTCACAAACCCTAGTGAATACAACAAAGAAAATAAAAACTCCCCTTTCACTAGTCTCCTCAATCTAGATAAAACCAGCGTAGGACCCAGGGACAGCATAGGTCCTCATTTTGTTTAAAACAGGCCAGAGGGCTTAGCAATAAAAACTCCCCCTCTTTCTTTACTAAAAATGGAAGTAAAACTGAAACAGTAGCAGGCCAACCTACGCACAAAAGAGATCAAGTTAGACCAGCACCCTAAGTAACCAGGTAATTAGGAACTGCCTTTACCTTCTCTAAAGTGAAACCAGTCAATGGCGCTCTATGCGTCACTCTAGAAGTGTGTTACCTACAATAGTTAAGAGGAGAAATCAGAAATAATTCTAAACCCACCTTACGCTCAATGTTAAACATACCACTGTGGGAATCATCAGCCTGGGATCTGATCTCCTCAGTGATCTACCTGCTTTTAAGTGTAAATGCTGATTACCTGTCTCGTTAACAAACCAGCTGCGCTCTATCACAGCGTCTTCCATATATGGGCAAGAGGAAGAGTGCACAGTAACCCTACTTCTGGAACAAGATGCCCCGGCTACATATAAGACATAATTTTCCTTTGCTTGTGGTTAATGATTAATGATTCCAAGTACTAAAAGGTTATTGACATTTACTGGTGGTAAGTCTACTTCAGTCTTCCAACCAACTAGACATCCAGCTTTCATGGTAAATAAGTTTAATAAATTGTGTAATAAATCCAATTGCTAGTTCTAATCATTAATCACCACTATTTGAAACATTTTTCGTTGTTACTTTTCTTTGATTAGAATAACATATTATCAATTATAATATCCAATTATAATTATTAATAATATTCATAATAAAAAAAAGGTTAAATTGCGCAACACTTTAATCTGCCTGTCTGTCTCTGTCTCAGAGACAGAGACAAACAGTCTCTGAGATAGTCGCTCTCTCTTTCTCTCTCTGTTTTTTTACCAACAGCCTGGGGCCTTCAGGATTTCTTCTTAGGATCTTGACTGTTCCTAAGATTGCGCTCTTCTGGACTGAGATGTCTGATGCATCTCCAGGCATCTGTTGGGGCCACTTCTCCAGAGTGGGGGTTACCGCCCCAAATGCTCCAATGACCACAGGCACCACTGTTGTCTTCACCTTCTA
The DNA here is from genome assembly GCF_011125445.2 of Fundulus heteroclitus. Classification (NCBI taxonomy): domain Eukaryota; kingdom Metazoa; phylum Chordata; class Actinopteri; order Cyprinodontiformes; family Fundulidae; genus Fundulus; species Fundulus heteroclitus. Next base: position 36,314,906 of record NC_046361.1, on the reverse strand, counting down.
GGCTCTTTCTAGTTCTTCCCTAAGCTTTTTTCCTGATGTTTCCATCACGGTATTGTGACATTAATCACAACGGCTGTCCTTTGCTACTTATCAATGATCACAATGTCTGGTTGGTTGGCCATTACCATTTTTGTCTGGTTGTACCTGGAAGTCCCACAGGATCCTAGCTCTGTCATTCTCCACCAACAAGGGAGGTGACTCCTATTTTCACCTGGGGGTCTCCAGTTGGTATTCTGAACAGATGTTTCTGTACACCATACCAGCCACTTGATTATGGCGTTAAATGTATTCCTTCCCTGCTAGTATCTTACACTCTGCTGTGAAATGTTGGATGGTTTCTGGGGCCTGCTGTTCTCTTTCTATCTTTCTTTGCAGGTGTAGAGGCAGAATCTGATGATGTTATATTGTTCTCTCCATTTCCTCTCCTGTAGTTTTTTTTACCTTTTCTCCCGTTTAGCATTTTGTCTCATATTTTTCTCTTCCTTTTTTTCTCTTCTACCTTTCCATTTTAGTGTCCACTGAATGTGAAACAGTCCCAGAATAAAATCTAATAAAGCTTTTTGCATATATAAATCAAGCGGAGCACTATGGTGAAAGCAGTAATCATCCGCTTGTGAAAGTGAAAACTACTGGGCTCTATTTGACATTAAGATAGAAATTCTTAATGCTACACTGCCCATGGGTAAAAAAATTAAAAAAAGAAAGCGCCACTAGATAGCGCCATTGGACTACTTTGCAGGGACGCCAATGCATGGCAGCTTCACCTCTGTCAGTCCGCCCTAAAGCAGCTGCAGCTACTAACATAGCTCACCACCGTCAGGGTGTGAATGTGTGTGTGAATGGGTGAATGACTGATTGTAGTTTAAAGCGACTGCTGTCGCCGGCTGTTTGAACGGGTGGCAATAATCTCAGGTGAGTGACAGCAAGCAAAAGTGACGACATTGTGGCACCAATATGAATGCACCTTTAGCTGCAACACAAGAGATTGTCATCACATGTGAAACACAACCTGTAATTATCAAAAATTCCTGTGGCTCTTCCATAATTCTTGTTAGCCTCTTGGGAGCCTCACTGAACAGAGTCTGTCTTGAAAATTTCAGGAGATATATCATGCTTTTTATTGCCTTCCTTTTCACATCTAAATCATTCAGCTGTCTATGTAAAGTTGAACTGCAAAACTTTGGTCAGTGTAACTCATTAATGTTACCCCACAGCTACTGTTTTGCCTTACTAAAGAGGTTTTGTCTTCCATCGATCCATCAGTTGTCTTCTGCTTATCCAAGATAGGGTCATGGGGTCAACAGGTCCAGGAGAGGAACCCAGACTAGCAAGGTGTTCCCAGCCTAAACGAGATATACAGTCCCTCCAGTGACTTCTGGCTCTTCCAGGGGTCTCCTCCCAGTGGAATGTGCCTGGAAAACATCCACAGGGAGGCACCCAAAGGGTGTCCTGATCAGATGGCCAAAATCACCTCAAGTTTCTGTGTAGATTTTTTTTAAATAATTTGGAGAAAATGTTCAGCTTTTTCAAGGTAACTGTTGCTTCATATTTTCTCAATTCGTTGATAACCATCTTCAAAGTTTCTTGTTGTGTATAGTGCTGTGGATTTTTTATAAATTGCTTTTCATTGATATCTTTGTATGATTTATATAATTTTGATCCTTTTATTTAGCTCTTTCTTTCTTTTAGTTGCAGTTGTCTGCAGCTACTGTTCCTGGGTTCCATATATTCAACATAAACACAACCAATAGGGATACATTCAAATAATTAAAGGTCATAGATAATAACCAAAATAATATATATATATATATATATATATATATATATATATATATATATATATATATATATATAAAATAAAACAGTCGTCGTGAACAACTGTTTTCTGCTTTCTAGTTATTTGTATTTACATTTCTATCATACATTAACAATAAATTGTATTTACATACCTTCCTGCTCCGAAGAGCTAAAACCCTCCCACTCACTTGCCTGATTCTCACACATTCTGCTCAGCATAGATACAGCATAAATATGACATATTATGAAATTGATAAAATCATTTAGTACAGTTGTTTTTCATGAAGGTACCTTCCAAAACTTCTCAAAATTAATTATTCTGATGCTTCTCCATAATGTCTTTTGGTAAAATGAAGGAAATAAGGAAAATCCTGCTAGGAATGCTGAACATAACTTCTAGTTAATTAAATATAGTGTTATTGATTTTTATTATTAGTAGTAACAAATGAGATGGAATGTTGAAATAAAAATAAAAAAGCATAGTTAAACCAAGCTGCTGGTTGAACATAGACTCCCTTACGTCTGAGATTAGGTATTGCGTTCCAGTGGCCTCGTAAGTCAAAACTTGCTGTCACATCCACCCCCACTATGGTCCTGTTGCATGTTTAAAACTGCAACTATCATTACCAATACAAGTCAATTCACTAAGTCAATCCCAACTTATTTGTGATAAATACTATTTTATGCAAATGGAATGTTATTAATTCAAAAGTAACACAGTTAATATATTTTGTAGAATTCCACTTGTCGGTCTGTGGAAACAGCATGATAGTGCAGGTAATTAGGCTACTGTATTGCTGACACATAGGGAAAATTTCCATCATGGTGAACAATAAAGTTTTATCTTATGTTATAAAACTTGTTTTTATTAATCTAGGTACACAGACTGTAATAGGTTCTTACTGGGCAAGTGCCTGACACCAGTTTCTGTACTTTCTGTTTGTTTAATACCATAAAACACTCAGGATGAGGTTAAATGGTAATGTGATGTTCTGTTGTAACGTGTTGCTGCACGCAAGCCATTTTTAACGAGCCAGTTTGACTGACATGGATAATCATTTGCCAACCAGGAAATAAAGTTGCCTGATCAACCAGATGATCCTCGTTTTCTTTAAAAACAACCTACTGCAGTCATTTGTGCCAGCCTGTCACAGTGACGTCAAGCACAAAAATTAACAGAATATGTTCACAAATGTCTGCTACTGACCTAATAAGATGTCCATCCATCCATCATTTTCTGACCCGCTTAATCCCTCATGGGGTCGCGGGGATAATAAGATATGTACATCATAAGTGCAACTAACCAGTTATCAATTGCAGCAGCATTTTATACATGCCATACACTTTCTGGATTTTCATGTTGGGGTGAGTCAACTTTCCAAGTTAGAATTCCAAATTAAAGGTGTGCTCAATGGCGACGGATTAATCTTTAAAGTGTGTGTGTGTGTGTGTGTGTGTGTGTGTGTGTGTGGAGGGGGGGGGGGGGGGTCATGGGGATGTTTCATCAACTCTACTAATAGGCCCCTTTACTGTAAAGACATGCGTGCTCATTGTTGTCACACGTTCACGTGCAGCCTTTTAATCACCAAAAGAAGTCGAAAAGTAACTACACTTTTTAAAATAGAAATTATGTAACCCGCAGAGCTCCATAATATGAAGGAGCCATTTTTCCACAGAAAGGAGGGAAAAGGTATTTCTCCGTGTTTTCAGTGTGGTGCAGTGTGTAATTAATGAAATAAATGGGTTCTCTCTCTGAATGTCGCTATTCACCTGTCTTTGTTACCCAGGTCATTGTGCGGATAATTGCGCTATTTCTGTGCGCCATGCCAATCACACTAATGTGGCATACTTGTTTGGCTCAGGACCTGACCTGCAGGTTTGTTTTTATGCACCGTGCCTCTTAGGAGTAGTGTTGGTGTGGGCCAGGTGCGCTTTGTGCATCGCCTCCAGGTATAATCCTGCAGACGCCCCATATTCAAGTAAGAACAAAGTTTAGAGGTGACGGGAAAAAAAAGGAAATGAACACAAGCGTTCATTCATTACAGAAACTGATTTCTTATCAATCTTCGAGCGGTTAACAAGCACAGAGTCGCTGACGTCAACCCAGTACGCAGGGTTTATAGATGCGTAGCAACAGAGCGCGGAGCCAATTCAGTTCACATAAAACAACAGAAACCTTGTCAAGTTTGGCAGACAGGGAGGAAATACATGCGCAAACGTAATGTTTATGCCATTTGCAAGTATGTGTTCTTTTAATTGATGTGGGATGTGTCTTATGAAGCTGTGAACTTTCAAGTCCAAATCTCCAGAATCTTCCATAATAAGCCTTCTTTCCGTCTCTGGCAAAGCAGAAGCTGCAGTGAACTTTGTTTAGCTCCGGGCTGTCAGGCAGGAGTTTGAGGATGTGAAGCGCTGATAAGCTGCTCTTGGGACACTGGAGACCAGATGAGCTTTTTGGTTGACGGAGGCTGACGAAGTTCCGTTCAGCTGTTGTGTTTGACGAATACCGTCACTGACACACGAACCGGTAGAACAACGAACCGGTGCTGAACAGTTTTTTTTATGTACTAATGTTGACAAAGCAGCTGTTTTAATATCCTATTTTATAATACCGATTAATGTATTTAATAAAATAAAATGTCAAATAGCAGAAGTTGTCCAATAAAACGGTCTCGTGCGTCCTGTGTTTCTGGAGAGATTATGTGGCGCCGTTTCTGACTGAGATTGCGTTCAGAAAATGAAACAATAACCTCACCAGGCTGCTTCCACATGTCCTGGTTATGTTTTTCTTCTATTATTTTAAAGCATTTCACCTGAACATAGAAGCTCATCGCTTTTCATCTGCCGGCATTTTCTCCACATAGCGCACTGCCATCGGTGTGAACTGCGCAGCGCTGTGCCACATTGCAGCATGGGACGATAATTACAGACTAATAGGCGCAGTTATTTGCAGTCTTGTGAATAACAGTGTGTGTTTTTAAAACATAACCTGACACTGCCTCGTTGGAGCAGACCTGTTAACTGGACGGGGCAATATTTGGCGCTTTTTCCTTGAATTTGTAAATGAATCGCGCTGCGGGTGTTTAAGCGGATGCTGTTCGGTTTCAAAACACGCAAATATTTGGTTTATGTCTCGTTCTGTCTGTTCTGCAGCAGGAGCACACAGAGAGAGAGACAGAGAGACAGAGACAGAGAGAGTGTGTTACTTAGATCTCTTAGTCCTCTGACCTTCTAAATACGTAATGAATACGTCAATAATGAACAAGTTGCATATTGTCTGGGGATTGTTACCTGGTCCTGCTTCTTTATGTAGATCCCGGACAGAAATATAGCATTCAAGACAAGCTTAAAAGAAAATAAGTTAAATGAAAACATGGTCACATATGTGTGCATGCAGCCTAATTGTCATGCTCAATGATCAGACTTTCTACTATTAAAAACACAAGCCAATAAAAACTGATTTCTTTGCATGGCATGCATTCAACCAACAAAGCAAATGGTCATAAATGTGTGCCTGTCCCTTATTGGATTTTCTGGTTGGAGCTAGTTCATGTTAGTAAGTTACTGTCTGAAGCCCAAAAACCAACTTTATGGTGCTTTTCAGCTGACTTAGAAGTTCTGACCTTCTGAGAAGAAAACTATGTTTAACAATGATTAACCTACTGCATGCTAGCTGTCGATCACTGCCTCCTCCAGGGGTTATTCAAGCGCTGAAATTATGCATTCAACGCCAGCAAAAGCTAGTTCATTTCTGACATGGTCCATTTCATTTACATAAAAATTGTGATCTCATACTGATTGCATGTAAAACTTAACTAAGATGCAGTTCAAACTTGGAAAACCGGTAGTCTTTTTAATTATCATGCCAAGTCTAATTACTTTAGCAGTATACCCTGATAACATATTTCTGTTTGAGTGTTAAACATTCAAACACTCAATAAATTGTAGTGAAGCTGTGTGAAGCTGACTTAATATGAGCAAAAATAAACACTTTATCAAAAAAAACTTTGCTAACTTTAAAATCTGTGGCACCCAATTGTGGCAACAATTCAACTAACCTAAGAAACCCTACTCACTACTAAAATAAACATGCAACAGAAAATAAATGAAAATAAACAAGTCAAAATGGATTAAAATGAGAGGTAGCAATTCTTAGTTCAACTCACAGTTGTTTAAACATCACATTCAAGACGTCGGCACTTGACGTAGCAGCATTGAAAGACAAAATAGCTCTGAGAAACTAGATGGACGCTTCTGTAGTTCACAACAAGCTAGCTAACCGCTTAGCTACTCTGCACCTTCCCAAGAAGGCAACTATGACGACATATAACCTACGACCTTGCATGTTGCGTGAGGGGCAGGTCTTAATGACCTATTTAGCGCACATGCTAGTGTGTGGGCGGGCTTTGACTGGGAGGCGGTCTTACTCCTGAACAAGGATTTCAAAGAAAGTGTGCGGAACTGGAAAAAAAAGTCACAGACAAATTCCTAATAGGTTATGCCCAGGCACAAAATATATCACCTTACGGGTGAAAAGAGAAAGAAAGAAAGGGGGAAATCCCGTTTTACTTGTGTAAAACGTTCCAGCTCCAGGTCTCTCACGTGGCGTCCTGCAGCAAGGAACGAGAGGAAATTCCTTCGGTCTCTGGGCTCTTCAGATGCTTTGTTCGGCCAAACAAAAGCGCTGTTCCCGACGATCACTGGGAGATAAGCGACTCTCAGTCTCTGATCGAAGTGGATTCAAAGTACCTTTTAAAGTCGACCTCCTGCGTAGGCAAGCAGGGATGAGTTTAATTTGGAAGTTCTCGGTCCAGCGAGAAATCGAAACACGTGCCACGTGATCGAATGGATCCCAACGGGATGAAACAGCTGTATGTCTTCCCAATTGGCGTGAAGCCGTTGAAGAAGGGAGATTTGAGTGTGCCAAGCGCTTATATATCGTCTCGTAGCAACATTATCTCGTTGCTAAGGCTGGTGTCAGGATGACCATGATGCATGCCAGGAGTCAGTGGCCATTTGGAACATGTTGCATCATGGGAGTTGGAGTGTGTCACGTCATAAATGGTATAACAGCAGGCAGCAACTTGGCAGTGAAGAGAACAGGCTTTGATCGCTGCAGCAGTGTCTGACTGACAAGCAGAGAGCAATCCAGAACCCAGGAGACGGGCAATGGTCATACACATGTGGACAGAAGTCAGTTTACAAATCCAGGTATTGGGCAAGGCTCAAGGGTCAGGGCGCAAAAACGAGATCAGAAGGTTGGTAGATAAGTTGCGAAGGCAAGGACATGGCGGGAAATCCTAAGCAGAAGACAAGGTTGTAACGTGGAGAGCAGAGATAATTAAGAGCTGGACATCTACTAGCAGGAGCTTTTGATGTTTTTGCTGTGGACAGGAGAGCATCTAAATACAGCAGGGCACATATTCAAGTCTGATTGCAGCAGACGAGATGGGCTTGGCAAGGAATAGAGAGGAAACAAGCATTAATCAGTACATGAAGAGCATCTTATTTAGTTTAAAAGTTTCCTTGAAAAATAGCCTCTCAAAAGACTGAAACCCTAATGATCAGCTATGCCAGGTACACTGCAGGTGTAATGTGATGTCAGTTTAAACCACATGAGTTTATTTTAGAATATTGCTTTTAGCTTTATTTATCAGTTACATCTAACATGATGAATACAATCTTGGTTGAACAAAATGTGTTTAATAGATCATGCAATAAAAAGATTGAAGAATCTGCAAACCTATGATTTCCAGACTTGAAAACCTGTTTCAGTTCCGAGGAACACCTTTTATAATAAGCAGCTTTCCTTGGAAAGGGTGTTGCACAGACAAATATGCTTGCAGCGTATTTGCACAAAGTTATTTAGGCTGTTTTCCCTCACACCGTTTTCATTTTGCGAGCGGAGCCTCTGAGGAGAAGGGCTGAGTAGACTGATTTCTGGAAGACAAAATGAAAAACAGCAACTGTACTAAACCCAATAAGGAATTATTTGAACACAGGGTACTGCCTATTCTTTACATCTTGGTGTTTATTATCGGACTGGTGCTGTATGTGTGGGGAATTAAGTCTTTGCTTCGTAACGGGAAGAAACTTCGAGGCATCGATATCCTGGTTATTAACCTTGGAGTAGCAGACATGTTGTATCTGCTTACTCTCCCCTTTCTGATGGATTACTATCTCAAAGGGAATGACTGGATCTTTGGAGAAGCTTTCTGCACGATAACAAGATTCTGCTTCAAAATGAACTTATACTGCAGCATCGGATTCCTCACGTGTATAAGCGTCTACAGGTACCTGGCCATCGTTTATCCATTTGAAGCACTGAGGACATTAACAGTGACTAACTCTGCAGTAATCTCAGCCATGGTATGGATTCTGGTGAGTGCTCAAAGTGTTCCAGACATGTTTTTCCCTAAACATTCAGGGAACATGACTAACAAATGTTATGATACAACTGATTGGGATAAGGTTGAGGATTATTTCCCCTACAGCCTAAGCGTGACATTCCTTGGATTCTGCATCCCTTCTGGCATCATCGTTGGCTGCTACGGACATGTGACTCTTGTTGTCTGCAGCTCAAATACGGTGAAAACGGATGTGAAACAACGAAGCTCAAAGCTGCTGGTTTTGCTGATTCTTTACTTCTCGCTTTGTTTTGCTCCCTATCATGTCTTCAAGAACCTCAACCTTTATTCCAGAGTCCTGATGAAAGAGGGTACATGCCCCCCATGGAATTCTGGAGTGTTCATTGCACATCAGGCCAGTCGTGGTCTTGTGAGCCTGAACAGCGCTCTCAACCCGCTGGTTTACCTCAATGTAAATGAGGATATGGGAACTCAGCTCAGGCAGCTGCTGCAGGGAAGTCGACAGATATCCCGTCGTTTGTTTCAGTCAAAATCCAGCTCTGAAACACAGACTGAGCAAGAAGTTGATAGTCCTAGGAAAGAAAGTGCTCTTTTAAATGAACTGCATCATGTGTGATATTTTGCATTAAGCAAAAGTTTGTACAGTTTTGTATGCTTTGTGTTACTACAACAGGCTTAATATTCAGTTCAATCTGAGATTGACTCAGATGATTGAGGATGTTGACAGGAGCCATCTAGCCAGATGCTAGAAATTTCATAATTAAATAAGAGATAAAGCTAAACCAGTTTCACTTTTACTGCTGTATAACAGATAAGGATTATAAAATGTGAGAATGGTGTAACCCACTTGAATGTGAAATCTTTTTTAAACAATTTCATTGATTTTTTTCTAAACAACAAAGTGTATTCAAAGTTATAAGTTCAATGCCTTGAAAAAGTATTTGTGCACACATTTTTTAGGATCGTTTATGGTCTTTTATATTGCAATGTAGGACTTTTTGCCCATTTCTCTTTCCAGATTTGTTTTTATTTGCTTGACTTGGCAGTGTGTTTTGGAACCTCTGGCTGCATAATTTAAGTTTGCTTATGTTTAAAGTCACAAACAAATGGCTGTACTTTCTCCTTCAAGATTTACTGGAATCATTATTACCCACTGGTACAGTTAAATTCCATAAACAGTGTTTCTTTTCACCCTTAGAGTGCATCATGTGATTAATTTGTTACATTCAGACAGCATGTTGCTGCCTTGGTCAGTACCCTAACACATCAGGCATGGACTAACCATATAAGCAAAGGTAGGTGTAATTACATCACACTGATGCAGGTAAAAGGCTTGGAACTTCTCGTATGATTGCTTTGAATTGAAAAAGCCCTTCGGGTGAAGAACAAAATGGCTTCAATCATGGAATTTAAGTAAAAATTTTTTCAACCTTTTTTGGGTTTGCCATGTCTGAGTAACCTTGCCTGCAAGATGAATTCTTGTGAATTCTCATGTGTTTGTGTGTTCACAAACACATGAGAATCCATCTTGTTTGCTCCTGATTCAACCAGAGCAAACCAAAAGTGGTTCGGGCCAATCACGTTGCATTATTGAGGTTTAAGGCGGGATATACCGGTGCAACGAAAGAGCAGCTGACGAGCCCAGAGGCTACAATTTTGCCCAGAGCCGAACCAAAACACACCTGGCAGCACATGAGGACACTGCTGCTGTTATAACAATCCACAATTTCTTAGAAAGCAGAAAAGCAAGAAGAGCCTTGCCTAGCTTACCTTCTTGTGGTATAGCATGACAGTGCTGTTTACGTTTTAATTTGATACTGTGATTGTCTGAAACCAACCTTTGGTAGACAGGCACTAGGTGTCGCTTCACCCAGTCAGCTTGGAGAGTTCTGATCCTTTCCAAAAACAATAGGAGCATTTGCAAATTGACAATGTGCAGAATGGAGAGTTCTACACATTATCAGTAGGTTCAGGGTAAAGTTACCAACACTGACAGCAAAATGTATATGTCAGGTACAAAATGTAGTACTTTTGCTGTGTCTCAATTCATGGGTCCGGTGCATCCTTCATTGCTAATCGTATCCCATGATTCATTGCAGGTTGAAGAGAACTTTTTAACCAGAAGCAGTAATGGTGGAGTTGAGTGAAAAGCTGTGAAAAGAGTTGAATATATTATGCTTGTTATGACATAAAAGTAATTTTTAAAAACGTTTTTAAGCAAGAAGTTAGCTATGTTAAACAGAAATATCTGCACGGTTTCTTGACATATTGCTTGATTTTAAAAATGCACAGGCATGGTTGGACCACAGGCGGCTCGCCTCGTCGGCTTGCAGCTGGCTTGCCATCCCAAGAAAAAACTACCCGACCAGGGCGAACCAAAATAAAGAAGAAAACATAGGCAAACAAGAAAGCGTCTAAATAGCAAACAAACAAAAAAAAAAGTGTCTAATACGCTGGCAAAGAAAAAGGCTTTTAATAAACGCTGGCAGGCAAACAGAGGGCGTGGGGAAAAGCCTGGGACAACAGGTGTAGGGAAAAGCCCGAGGGAAAAACAGCCGTATAACTCTAATAAATTACACAAATGGTATTTGTCATCAATGAATTTTGTTACGCGGTATAGTTCAACATACAATTCAACATTTGGCTGATTAATAAATTAGAATAAAATAAAAGATGATAAAGCAGCTTTTTAAATAAAAGCTTGAAGGCCATGATGAATATGTAAAGGCCAGGGGAAATAAAAACTGTGTGAAGTTGTTTACAGAGCAGAAAACCTTTGTGGTCCGTTTGTTTAGTTTCATAGTTGCATCATGCTGTCTTGGTTGTTAGGCAGCAGGTGTTAATCTTTTTTTTTTTCTTCTTCTTCTTCTTCTTTTTCTCTTTTTTTTCCCCTGTTAATCTAAAGCAGGAATTCCCAAATTTTTTTTAGCTGCGCACCCCCTTCTGTGTCCCAACCGGGTTGACGCACCCTCAATCTTCAAAAAAAAAAAAAAAGCTGCAGTTACAACAACACAGCCATCATAACAAAGGTTATTGAAATAAAACATATTTTGAATTAATTTGCAATAAAGTTACACACAACAGGATACTAAGGATTTTCAGGTGCATTGGTGGCTCAGCATGGAGCGAGAGAAAGATCGGTCACACCTCTACAGGCTGAAACGTCTCTAAACCCTGATGATCTACCTGTGTGTGTTTTCACTGTACTTATTTCATGTACCAGCTTCTAAATCTGAGTCTGACTTTATGGCGCAAGATACAAACACAAAGAAGTCTAATTTGATTTGTGTTCGATAACGAGTGAGCGAGTGAGAGAGAAAACTGGTGGAGAGGCACAGAGTAAGAATAACAGAGTGCTCCGTAAAGCTGTTATTAATCAGAGAAATAAACAGTTATTTCCTGATTGTTTCTCAGCAGGTAAACACGCTCGTGGCAACACACCTCAGCTCACCGCAGCCCCCACACCTGGTTGCTGGTTTCCCTGTTCCGGTCTGAATTCGAGGTAAAACCGCATCTTTAAAATTAACTGCACCTGTCTGAATCACGATAAAAAGTATTACACCTCTGTGCATGAACATAGCCAAGAAACCGTCAGTTTTCCCACCAGCTGCATCCTCTCCTTCTTCATTACTAACTTTGACCTTAGATGTCTCACCTGCATGACAGTTTCCCTTATTTCAGCCAATTGAGCATATTTGCGAGAATGAATGACGTAGAGGCCACAAGCTAGGTGTGCACATACAGTATGTGTAGAAGAAGATAACTTCATATATATCTTTCATTTTAAAATGAAGCATAGAAGAAGACTTCTTCTAAATAAATAGATTTTCGTGTGAATACATTTAATTTATTAATTAAATTTACAGTTTTTGATTTAAATTTTTACAAAGGAAATGTTTATTTGCACGTCTTTATGCTGTGGGTAAAAAAAAAACTGTCATACCCCATACCGGCACTCAAATCTTCTCTTTTTCGAGGTCCACAAAGGACCTGGTCTACATAGGCTGGGTCATTTCAAGGATGCAGCCCCTGAATTAGGACAGACCCTAAGAATATGTTTATATCAAAAAATAAAAGGTAATCCATAACTTTATTTAAACAAGGAGAGCTAGAGGGATAAATGCATTTTTGCTCTCACCCATTCTTTCCTTCTCTTATGCTCCCCTCCCCTCCATGAAGAAGGTATAACGTGCAGCTACGTTGCTGGCTTTGGCACATCACCCATTTTGTATTGTGCATGCTGATGCATGCTCGTTGCTTGGCAGCTCCCTCCAGACGAATATGCAAATTGTTTTTCAAAGCTCTTGGCTCCCACCAAGGATTCTTTAGCTGTAGAAGCAAAGGGAGGGATTACAGTAAAATCACAACGAAGATCTTAAAAGTAGATCACCTACAGTACTTTACAGCATAGAACAGGGTGGCAGCCTGACATAATCTTTAAAACGCAGGGCCTACTCGTACACTAGTCAGACTGAGAGCTCCTTACAAAAGTTTAATTAGCTCCCCGAAATACGTCCCCCACCACCATGACCTTGTAGTAAACCCCACTGTTTTTTTACACAAATGTTAAAACAAGTTTTTGTTTTTACTTTTGGAGGCAACTTTTCTTTTTACATATCATGCCTCATTAGCAGTTTGTCCCTCTGTAACAACTGTTACTGACCACACCGTGAGCCACCAAACAGGACATCTCCAAATATTATGCTGGATTCTATCAACTAATCCATACCTACAGTAGCTCTCAAAAGTCTTCACACCCCTTTTAAAAGGCCATGATAATTCATTTAAAAAACTTTTCCCCCTATAATTCATATAAAATTTATCCTGTCAAATTAAATTAAAAACTAATCCGTTTTAGGGGAAAACTAAGATAAGTGCAGTTACAGTTACCATGGTTAGTTGTGCAACAATACTTTGTTAGACCGACTTGTGATTTCTGTGGAGCATTCATACTTTTTGACTGGAGTCTATTAGCATCACACACTTGGCAATATTTGCCCACTCTGACTTGATAAAGTTCTCCAAACACATCTGAATGTGAGGATGTCTCTTGTCCACAGCCCCCTTCGGGTGAACTCGGAGTTTTTGTGTTGAACTTAGTTCTGGGCTCTTGCTAGGCCATACAAAAACAATAGTTTTTGGTGATCTGGATATACACTCACCGACCACTTTATTAGGTACACCTGTCCAACTACTTGTTAACACTTAATTTCTAAGCAGCCGATCACATGGTGGCAACTCAGTGCATTTAGGCATGTAGACATGGTCAAGAGAATCTCCTGCAGTTCAAACCGAGCATCAGTATGGGGAAGAAAGGTGATTTGAGTGACTTTGAACGTGGCATGATTGTTGGTGCCAGAAGGGCTGGTCTGAGTATTTCAGAAACTGCTAATCTACTGGGATTTTCACACACAACCATCTCTAGGGTTTACAGAGAATGGTCCGAAAAAGAAAAAACATCCAGTGAGCGGCAGTTCTGTGGGCGGAAATGCCTTGTTGATGCCAGAGGTCAGAGGAGAATGGCCAGACTGGTTCGAGCTGATAGAAGGGCAACAGTGACTCAAATAACCACCCGTTACAACCAAGGTGGGCAGAAGAGCATCTCTGAACGCACAGTACGTCGTACTTTGAGGCAGATGGGCTACAGCAGCAGAAGACCACATCGGGTGCCACTCCTTTCAGCTAAGAACAGGAAACTGAGGCTACAATTTGCACAAGCTCATCGAAATTGGACAATAGAAGATTGGAAAAACGTTGCCTGGTCTGATGAGTCTCGATTTCTGCTGCGACAGTCGGATGGTAGGGTCAGAATTTGGCGTCTACAACATGAAAGCATGGATCCATCCTGCCTTGTATCAACGGTTCAGGCTGCTGGTGGTGGTGTCATGGTGTGGGGAATATTTTCTTGGCACTCTTTGGGCCCCTTGGTACCAATTGAGCATCGTTGCAACGCCACAGCCTACCTGAGTATTGTTGCTGACCATGTCCATCCCTTTATGACCACAATGTACCCAACTTCTGATGGCTACTTTCAGCAGGATAATGCACCATGTCATAAAGCTGGAATCATCTCAGACTGGTTTCTTGAACATGACAATGAGTTCGCTGTACTCAAATGGCCTCCACAGTCACCAGATCTCAATCCAATAGAGCATCTTCGGGATGTGGTGGAACGGGAGATTCGCATCATGGATGTGCAGCCGACAACTCTGCGGCAACTGTGTGATGCCATCATGTCAATATGGACCAAACTCCCTGAGGAATGCTTCCAGCACCTTGTTGAATCTATGCCACGAAGAATTGAGGCAGTTCTGAAGGCAAAAGGGGGTCCAACCCGTTACTAGCATGGGGTACCTAATAAAGTGGCCGGTGAGTGTATGTGTGGAGTTATTAACGCTTAAAAGATCCTTATACTTTTTTCAGATTATAAGTAGACGATTATAGGATTTATGTGAACACTAGTTAGTAATTCAGTTCAATTCAATCAAATGTATTAATCACACAAAAGGTAATTAGTTAAGAGCAGCATGTTTCCAACAGTACATAGCAAACATCACACACATTATTCACAACATCCAAGCAGTCAGTATAAGCACATTTAAAACCCCTAAAGAACCCTACACAGAGTATAAAAGCGTGATCGTAGAAGGAATGAAGGATTTGGTGCGGCTTACACACAGGAAGCACATAACGACGCCCAGAAGGCGACAGAGAAAATTAACTTGCCAGAGCATGACCTGGAGAGGCTGGCACACCTGCTGTCTTCGTTTTGGTTGCAGAAGACATTAAGGTCTCTCTGTTTCACACCAATGATTTTAGACTGGATTTTTACAATGTTTTTCAGGCTGTTCCTGTCTTTAACTGTCAGATTCTGAAACCAACAGATAAAAGAAAAACTTAAAAGACTTTCAATAAAAGACTGATTTAAACCTACATAGGATGACTGGCGTGACAGAGAAGGAGTTTAGATAATTTATCTGTTGCCCTCGCTTCTCAATGGCAGCCCTGTTTATATCAAACTCAAGGTAGTCATCAAAAACCGTGCCCAAGTATATATATGATGAGACAATGTCCACCTTTTCATTATGTATGATGCTCTCTCAAGCAGTTTCAATTTCACCCAAAGTCAATAATTAATTCTTTGGTTTTAGATACATTTAAGTCAAGGAAATGGTAATCACGCCATGAGATAAAGTCAGTCAGAGCATTCCTGTGGTCAGATACTGGCCCTTGGAGGAGTGACCACAACGCAATGTCATCAGAAAACTTCAATAAACAGCTGATCTCCTGGGTGCTTCTGTAGCCATTTGTGTAAATGATAAAAAGAAGGGATGAAAAGACACTCCGTTTGCGGTGATCCTGTAGAGAGCAATAAGGAGTCTGAGAAATGACCATTTACAAAAAAAAACTGGTCTCTGACAGAGAAAAAAAATCTAAAATCTAAAATCATAAAATCTAAAATATATAAAACAAGTTGGTGTGGCAAGTTAAAATCACACAGCAGCCTTTCTGTTAAAATATGTGGTTGCATTGCATTAAAAGCTGAAGTAAGGTCTGCAAACCAAAGGCTGGCATTTGACATTTTGGTTTGTCTAAATGTGTATATAAGCTATTTAAAATAAAAAAAGCTTTTCATTCTCTACTCTCCTACCTGCTCGATAGGCAAATTGATTTGACCCACTATTCATGGTAGTCCTCAATGTCAATGTTGTCGCCCTTCAAGTTTTCTGGGATTCCTCGGAGAAAACATTTTTGCCCCTTGAACAATCGCTGAAAAGCAGTGTATTCACTCAAAACACCTCTTAAATCTCCCCATTTTGAACCTGCTATTGAGTAGGGTCAGACAAACCCAGACGAACCCGGGCTGGCCCTGAAGAACAGTGGCCAGAACCGAACAGTGCAAGCCTAAACTGAGCAGGTGGAACTGGGGCTGTTAAATGGCCAAAAGCATAGCACTTTTAAATTAATTTGCTAACTATTTTTCAAAACTAATTTTACAATTTTGGAGATGTAGACTGAACCTTAATCATGCAGTTTTAACGGTATATGAGCTCATTAACTTGCATTTACCTAGTCAGTCTTGAGATATGACAGTTCAAACACGATGTCAGTTTCATTTTTACTATCTTCATGTTTTGTCTCAAGGGCAAGTCTGCTCAAATCCTTCTATGCCGTTGATTACCTGTTCTTATCTTAGAATTTATAGGCCTGCGTGTCTGAACAGATCTGAGATAAGTGATTCCATTATTGCCACACAATAAGGGCAACAAAATAATTTGGACATGAGAGACATACAAAGTTACACAGTTTATAGTAATAAAAACCAAGCTAATGTAAAGTTAGTTATAAAGCAGCAGAAGAAAAAGAAAAAGAAAAGTAAAACTAAATACCTTATTTAATATTGCACAATTATTGATAATATGACATACTCAGGTAAAAAAAAGATTAAACATTCAAGTTAAACAGCTTAAAAGCAGTGGAGAAAACATCAAGACATTTACAGAAAAAAAATGAAAATGTGCAATACGGATGACTCTACAGCAGAGAGAGAGGGAGAGAGAGAGAGACAGAGAGAGAGAGACAGAGAGAGAGAGACAGAGACATAGTTTTACATATCTCAGAGAGATTAACTAATTATTTAGGCACTTAGAGCTTAAACCTATCATAGGTTTCATAAAACACGGTTTAAAAAAAACACAGTAATGGTTAGGCTCTTAGACACAAATTCTCATTTTGTGAACTTATCTTACTCTGAAGATTCCCAAAGAAGGCAGCAAAATGGTAAGTTTGTGTAACAGTAAAAAAGGGAAACTTAATGAATATATTTATCATTTTTATATGTTTGAAATAGTCACCATATTCTTTTTACATTTAAGAACCTGACAACCCAGTTATTTAAAATTTTTTCGCTTTCTACATAATTCTCGAATATAAGAATTCATTGATTTGGTCAAGGTTCAAGGAGTCTTTATTGTCCCCATAGGACTATTTGTTTTACAGCTCACAGTAACAGGTAAATAATTACACACACACACACACACACACACACACACACACACACACACACACACACACACACACACACACAAATATGACTGGGCAAGGCTTATAAGAGGCAGTTATTTAGGTCCAGTTTTCTTTCACTTTACTTTCATTTGTGAGTGGCACCTCATAGGACGGGTTGAATTGACTTGTTTCTGACAAAATGAATGGAACTAGGTGTGTTAAACTGGACAAGAAACTATATGAACATACAATTCTGCCTACTCTTTACAGCTTGGTATTTATTGTTGGACTGGTAGCCAACGGATTGGGATTGAAGTCTTTGTGGCACAACTGGAAGAAACTTGGAAATATTAATATTTTTGTTCTAAACCTTGGACTTGCAGACATTTTGTATCTGCTCACACTTCCCTTTCTAATAGTGTACTACCTTAAAGGGAGTAAATGGATCTTTGGAGACGTCTTCTGCAAAGTAACAAGGTTCTGCTTCAACCTGAACTTATACTGCAGCATCGGGTTCCTCACATGCATAAGTGTGTACAGGTACCTGGGAATCGTCCATCCAATGAGAGCCATGGGGAGATTAACAGCGACTCACTCTGTGGTGATTTCAGTCATTGTCTGGATTCTGGTGAGTGCTCAGAGTCTTCCAGACATGTTCTACCCCAAAACATTTAATAACACAAAATGTTTTGACACAACCTCTAGCGAACATATTAAGAGTTATCTGGACTACACCATTACATGGACATTCTTTGGATTTTGCATCCCATTCCTAATCACCATTGGCAGCTACGGACATGTGACTATCATTGTCTGCTGCTCCAATACGATTAAAAAGGACCTGAAACGACGGAGCTTGAAGCTGTTGGCTATTTTGATACTTCTTTTCTCACTTTGCTATGTGCCCTACCATATCTTCAAGAACCTCAGCCTGTATTCCAGGTTTCTTCGTATGCAGAAAATATGCCCCAGCTGGGAAAGGGTAGTCTTCAATGCCCGTCAGGCAAGTCGTGGTCTTGTGAGCCTGAACAGCGCCCTCAACCCGCTGGTCTATCTCCACGTAAATGAGGATTTGGGAACTAAGTTCAGGCAGCTGTTGCAGCGAGGACGACAGATGTTCAGTCGTTTGTTTCAGTCAAAATCCCAGTCTGTGCCTGTACCACAGACAGAGCAAGAAGACATTTGACCGTTGATTTTTTCATTCAGATAAGTCATCATTGCTTTTTTGATTTTTTTTCTCTTTGTTGTTTGGAAAGTTGTTTTTTCAGGCATTCATGTATTATTTTCCCTTGTGCAGTTATGTTGCCAGATGCCTGGAATGTAAATAGTGAATTAAAACACAAGTCAGACTTGTTTCATTAATTGTGAATTTGACAAAGCCATTAAATTCAGCTAAATAATTGAACTCATGCACCAGACTGTTGTTTTCACTGCCATTTTGTATTGTATATTTATTAAATCCTGAAAAAGAACATTAAAAAGGTTCTGGGTTTGAATCCCACAGACTGCCACTCATGGTCCCTGAGCAAGACCCTCAGCCCCATGATGCTACCTAGATGGTGCAAAGTGGCAGCCCACCGCTCCCTAAGTAATGGGTTAAATTCGGATTTCATTGAAATGTATGTTGCAATGACAAATAATGATTATTAAAGTAAATGGAAAACATGTGATAACTCACTGTGAGACATCCGAAATGTGAGCGACTGCTGCTTCTTCATCTCTTCTTGTAGAGAAAGCAGTCATGCAGACTATGACCAAAATAGCTACTTGTTATTTACTTGTAGTAGCTGTGCAATTTAAATAAATCAAAGTGAAGATTTTTTTGTGTTTTCTTTTAACGAGTCTCTTTGTCTTGTAAAGGTGACTGCGACTGTTTTACCTGGTAAGGCAAAAAACTTTTTTTATTGTCACCAAGCTCTGCGTTACCTATGTTATTGATTATTAGATTACTGAGACTGGGCTGCAAAAGGCAGTTGCCACGGAAACAACAGACACTGGAGACGCAGAGGCTGAGATACTTAGGTTGGTCAAAATGACTGATTAGGGGGAAATGGGTCAGCTTGGACACGTCTATATTATAGTATAATCTTCTCCACCAATGTCATGAAATGTCCGGGCAAATTAATAATTACAATTATTTTGATAATAAAACCTCTTCTGTTTTTTGTTCAGAATCAAGTTTATTGTTTTGTATCATTCACCAGGCCCTTACTCTCAGGTTTTAGATCACTTCTCAGACTTCTTATCAGATTTAGTGTTCTGAAAAGGTTATTATACTGGGGGATTTTAACGTTCATGTTGACACTGAATGTGACATTAGTGTACACTTTAAAACTATCCTAGATTCAATTGGTTTTGCTTAAAATATGCCTAAACCGACTCACTCTTGCCTTCATATGTTGGACCTTGTGCTGACATATATGGCATTCATTACAAAGAATTAACAGAATTTACTCACAACCCTGTCTTATCTGGCCATTTGTAATAACCTTTGAGTTAAATTTAACTAAGTTATCCACCCCCAAAAGAAGATTTCATTATAGTTAATCTTTATTAGATGATGCTGTATCAAACTTTAAAGAGTCTGTCCTTTTATCATTTTGCTCAATATTACAGAAATGCCCAGCAGATGGCAGCAATGTTGTTTCTTCCCATTTGTGAAAGGTATGAATTTCACAAATTCATACTTTTGTTGACGGTGTGACTTTCTCGTTGCGTTTTGCATTACAGAATGTAGCCCCCCTTGATAAAGAAAGTGATTATTTACAAGAAGCTGGCTTCCTGCTTTAACTTAGAGTTACATTATTTTAAGCACAATGTTAGAAAATTGGAGAGAAAATGGCACTCTACTCATCAAGAGGAATCCTACCTAATCAGGAAAAACAGACTACTGTTGCATAAAAAGACCATTTGCAGAGTGAGAACAGCATATGTTTCATCTTTAATATAGCAGAATAAAAACAATATGTGGTTTCTCTTTAGTACAGCTGCCAAACTTACCTACCTGACTTTATGGGATTCTTTATAAATAAGAATTCCAAAATTGATTCCATTCAAAATAAATTTGGTATTCTCCCAAACATGATTACCTCATCCTCAGTAAGTGAGGTGGTGTTGGAGGAATCTTTAAAACCTAATCAGTGTCTGGACTGTTTAGGAGCAGTAGAGCTTTCTGACTTATCTAAAATTTTAGCTTCACCGAACCCTTCAACTTGTATGTTAGACCCAATCTCAACCAAGTTATTTAAGGAAGCATTCCCTTTGTTTTAAGTATGATTAATCTATCCTTATTAAATGGATATGTACTCCAGAATTTTTAAATAGCTGTTATTAAACCTTTACATAAGAAATCATCTCTTGATCAAGATGACTTAATAAATTACAAACCTATAAATAATCTTCTTTTGTTATCTAAAATTCTTGAGAAAGTAGTTGCTAAACACATATTTGAACACTTACGAAGTAATGACCTATTTGAAGAGTTTCACTCAGGCTTCAGAGCTCATCATAGCACTGAAACAGCTCTGGTGAAGGTCACTAATGATATTCTCATGGCCTCAGATAATGGACTTGTGTCTGTACTTGTCCTGTTAGATCTCAGTGCTGCATTTGACACAGTCGATCACAATATTATCCTACAATGACTTGAGCATTCTGTAGGGATTAAGGGAAAAGCATTAGGCTGATTTAAATCTTATCTGTCGGACAGATTCCAGTTTGTTCATGTTAATAATAAATCTTCCTCAAACTCTAGGGTCACTTGTGGAGTACCAGAGGGTTCAGTCCTTTGGCCAATTCTCTTTATGATACATATGCTTCCAATTGGTAAAATTATCAGACAACATGGGATTCATTTCCATTGTTATGTTGATGACACTCAGCTATTTTTATCCATAAATCATGATGAATCCAATCAATTACTTTGACTACAGCCATGTCTTGTTGACATCAAAATCAACTTTAAATTTCCTGCTTTTAAATTCTGACAAGACAGAAGTTGTAATCGTTGGTTCAGTGTCCTCAGAAAATAAACTTCTTAATCAATCACTTAATCTGGATTAACTTGGCCTCTAGTAAAAAAGTAAAAAATCTTGGTGTTATTAACCAGGTTTCCATGGTTTCCTTTTTTCACCTTCGGAATATGGCCAAAAATGGAAATATTTTGTCCAGTACTGACACTGAAAAAATAGTCCATGCATTTGTTACTTCAAGGTTGGACTATTGTAATTCTTTACTATGAGGAAGTCCACAAAATGCAGTTTGAAGCCTTCTGCGAATCCAAAATGCTGCAGCAGGAGTTTTTATGAAAATGAACAAGAGGGATCATATTTCTCCAATTTTAGCTTCCCTTCATTGGCTTCCTGTTAAATCAAGAATAGAATTAAAAAATATTTTTCTAACGTACAAAGCCCTTAATAATCAAGCTCTGTCATATATCAGAGCTCTGATTACCCCGTATATTCCTAACAGAGCACTTTACTCTCAGACTGCAGGTCTGCTGGTGGTTCCTATATTCTCTAAAAGTAGAATGGGAGGCAGATCCTTTAGCTATCAGGCTCTTCTCCTGACCCTAAGCCTGTCTACTTTTAAGACTAGGCTTAAAAAGTTCCTTTTTGACAAAGCTTCTAGTTAGAGTGGCTTAGGTTACCCTGAGCTATCTCTATAGATGCTGCTATAGGCTTAGGTTACTGGAGGACATAAGGGTATATTTTTCACACTCTATTTTACACCCTTTCAGGTAAGCCATTCCTAAAATCTTCCATCAAAATAAACTGCCTAAGTTGTTCAAATCTCTGAATGCTTTGAGATGAACACCATCTATCAAAAAGTACCCCTTTGTCTCTTACAAAGTCAACATACATCTGATCAGAGTGCTTTCTCAATTTGCAAAACCTCTGCCGATATCCATCAGGTATGAGTTCATATGCTCGCAGAACAACTGTTTTGATTTTATCAAAATCAAAACTATCCTCCATAGACAGAAATGCATAGGCCTTCTGCACTCTATCCACATGTTGACACTGCCATAAAAAAGACCACACATTTTTAGGCCACTTAAGTGTCAGTGCAACCTGGTCAAACAATGCGAAACATTTATCTACATCCTTCTGATTAAATGGAGGAATTAACCGAATATTTTTACTCACGTTAAAATCCACGGATTTATGCACCAAGGTACCCACTCCTAGCTCAAATTCTTTCAGACAGGTCTCTGCTTGTTTCTCTGTTTTCTTTTGCTCTGAACACAGCTCTTTATCTAGTAGTGCAATCCACCCTAACTCAACTTCAAGTTGCTTTAAATGAACAGTCTCAACCGGTAATACCACCTCTGATGGTGCTTCACATTGACTTTTAGGCCAAACTGTTGAAGGAAAAATCTCAATCTGAATCAGTGCAGCCAATAACTCTGCCGCAATTGTTCCCCTTTTAGCACGCTTAGACATAGAAATATTATAGTGATCAGCTATCAAATGCAACTGATCCTGTGTGGATTTACACAAAAACTCTAATGCTGGCGCCTCCAAAAACCCCTCTAGTTCAAGCTCTATGTTCAAACACAGAATCAAGCAACCCACAAAACAAGCCAACACACACCAAACTACAGAAAAAGAACGACGCATAAAGTCCCGGAAAAAAAATTGCTATTTACTTAAAACCACCTCAACCTCTCAAAATATACAAAAAGACAAGTTATTATGCATACCAAGTGACTAAGGCACAACATCCTTACGGCAAACCTTGAGTGACAAGTCCCAATGGATATGTTACAACAATATGTTACAACAACATAAAAATGTTAAAACAAAACATATTTATATGGGTAGAATACATTGGTCTGTCAATAAAGTTGGTTTCTTAATATTGCACTTGTCCTCAACTGATCTTCTATCTTATCTATCAACAATGATGAATCACATTTTGTTTATTAGTCTTCAAAAGGCTGTGCTACAAAAAAAGCTAAAGAAAAACAAGGTTTATATGTAACAGATTTTCCCTCTGTGATTGTTTTTTTCACTTTCAAGATTATGAAATCAGCTGTCCTTATATCTCTATAATCCAGGTAGAAAAAACATCCAGAGGACCAGTTCAGTTCATTTTTTATTTATTCTTTGGTTCATAAAAACAGCACAGTGTAATCATACAAACGTGTTTAGACAGGATGTTGCTCTTTGTATCTGAACAGCTGAACCTGCCTACGACTGGGCAGGGCTTATAAGAGGAAGTTATTTAGGTCCTGTTTTATTTCACTTTGCTTTCATTTGTGAGCGGCACCTCATAGGACGGGTTGAATTGACTTGTTTCTGGAGACAAAATGAATGGAACCAAGTGTGCTAAACCGAATAAGGAATTATATGAACATACAATTCTGCCTACTCTTTACAGCTTGGTATTTATTGTTGGACTGGTAGCCAACGGATTGGGATTGAAGTCTTTGTGGCACAACTGGATGAAACTTGGAAATATTAATATTTTTGTTCTAAACCTTGGACTTGCAGACATTTTGTATCTGCTCACTCTTCCCTTTTTGATAGTGTACTACCTTAAAGGGAGTAAATGGATCTTTGGAGACGTCTTCTGCAAAGTAACAAGGTTCTGCTTCAACCTGAACTTATACTGCAGCATCGGGTTCCTCACATGCATAAGTGTGTACAGGTACCTGGGAATCGTCCATCCAATGAGAGCCATGGGGAGATTAACAGCGACTCACTCTGTGGTGATCTCAGTCATTGTCTGGATTCTGGTGAGTGCTCAGAGTCTTCCAGACATGTTCTACCCCAAAACATTTAATAACAGAAAATGTTTTGACACCACCTCAAATGAACATATTAAGAGTTATCTGGACTACACCATTACATGGACATTCTTTGGATTTTGCATCCCATTCCTAATCACCATTGGCAGCTACGGACATGTGACTATCATTGTTTGCCGCTCAAATACGATTGAAAAGGACCTGAAACGACGGAGCTTGAAGCTGTTGGCTACTTTGATACTTCTTTTCTCACTGTGCTACATGCCCTACCATATCTTCAAGAACCTCAGCCTGTATTCCAGAGTTCTGATTCATCAGGGTAAATGCCCCGCGTGGGATTCGATATCCTTCATAGGACATCAGGCAAGTCGTGGTCTTGTGAGCCTGAACAGCGCCCTCAACCCGCTGGTTTACCTCCATGTAAATGAGGATATGGGAACTCAGTCCAGGCAGCTGATGCAGCGAGGTCGACAGATGTTCAGTCGTTTGTTTCAGTCTAAATCCCAGTCTGTCCCTGTACCACAGACAGAGCAAGAAGACATTTGACCGTTTACTTTTTCATTTTAGAAAAGTCATCATTGTTTTTTTGTTGTTTGGAAAGTTTTTTTTTCAGGCATTCATGTATTATTTTCCCTTGTGTAGTTTTGTTGCCAAATGGCTGGAATGTAAGTAGTGAATTAAAAAACAAGTCAGACCTGTTTCAGTAATTGTGAATTTGACAAAGCCAATAAATCCAGCTAAATAATTGAACTCATGCACCAGACTGTTGTTTTCACTGCCATTTTGCATTGTATATTTATTAAATCCTGAAAAAGAACATTAAAAAGGTTCTAGGTTTGAATCCCACAGACTGCCACTCATGGTCCCTGAGCAAAACCCTCAGCCCCATGATGCTTCCTAGATGCTGCACAGTCGCAGCCCACCGCTCCCTAAGTAATGGGTTAAATGCAGAGGACGGATGTATGTTGCAATGACAAATAATGATAATTAAAGTAATTGGATAGCATGTGATAGCTCACTGTGAGACATCCGAAATGTGAGCTACTGCTGCTTCTTCATCTCTTCTTGTAGAGACAGCAGTCATGCAGACCGTGACCAAATAGCTACTTGTTGTTTACTTGTAGTAGCTGTGCAATTTAAATAAATCAAAGTGAAGATTTTTTTGTGTTTTTCTTTTAACGAGTCTCTTTGTCATGTAAAGGTGACTGCGACTGTTTTACCTGGTAAGGCAAAAAACTTTTTTTATTGTCACCAAGCTCTGCGTTACCTATGTTATTGATTATTAGATTACTGAGACTGGGCTGCAAAAGGCAGTTGCCACGGAAACAACAGACACTGGAGACGCAGAGGCTGAAATACTTAGGTTGGTCAAAATGACTGATTAGGGGGAAATGGGTCAGCTTGGACACGTCTATATTATAGTATAATCTTCTTCACCAATGTCATGAAAGGTCCGGGCAAATTAATAACTACAATTATTTTGATAATAAAACCTCTTCTGTTTTTTGTTCAGAATCAGAATCAGAATCATGTTTATTGTTTTGTATCGTTCACTAGGCCCTTACTCTCAGGTTTTAGATCACTTCTCAGACTTCTTATCAGATTTAGTGTTCTGAAAAGGTTATTATAGTGGGGGATTTTAACGTTCATGTTGACACTGAATGTGACAACCTTAGCGTACCCTTTAAAACTATCCTAGATTCAATTGGTTTTGCTTAAAATATGCCTAAACCGATTCACTCTTGCCTTCCTACGTTGGACCTTGTGTTGACATATATGGCATTCATTGCGAAGAATTAACAGAATTTACTCAAAACCCTGTCCTTTCTGACCATTTGTAATAACCTATGAGTTAAATTTAACTGAGTTATCCACCCCCAAAAGAAGGTTTCTTTATAGTAGATCTTTATTAGATGATGCTGTATCAAACTTTAAACAGTCTGTCCCTTTATCATTTTCCTCTATATTACAGAAATGCCCAGCAGATGGCAGCAATGTTGTTTCTTCCCATTTGTGAAAGGTATGAATTTCACAAAGTCATACCTTTGTTGACAGTGTGACTTTCTCGTGGCGTTTTGCATTACAGAATGTAGCCCCCATTGATAAAGAAAGTGGTTATTCACAAGAAGCTGGCTTCCTACTTTAACGTAGATTTACATTATTTTAAGCACAATGTTAGAAAATTGGAGAGAAAATGGCGCTCTACAAATCAAGAGGAATCCTACCTAATCTGGAAAAAGAGTCTACTGTTGCATAAAAAGACCATTTGCAGAGTGAGAGCAGCATATTTTACATCTTTAATAGAGCAGAATAAAAACAATATGTGGTTTCTCTTTAGTACAGCTGCCAAACTTACCTACCTGACTTTATGGGATTCTTTATAAATAAGAATTCCAAAATTGATTCAGTTCAAAATAAATTTGGTATTCTCCCAAACATGATTACCTCATCCTCAGTAAGTGAGGTGGTGTTGGAGGAATCTTTAAAACCTAATCAGTGTCTGGACTGTTTAGGAGCAGTAGAGCTTTCTGACTTATCTAAAATTTTAGCTTCACCGAACCCTTCAACTTGTATGTTAGACCCAATCTCAACCAAGTTATTTAAGTAAGCACTCCCTTTGTTTTATGTTACAACAATATGTTACAACAAAACATATTAATGGGTAAAATACATTTGTGTGTCAATAAAGTTGTTTTTTTAATATTGCACTTGTCAGAATCAGAATGAAGTTTAATCACCAAGTAGGTTTGCACTTACAAGGAATTTGACTTGGTGTTGATGGCACAGACAAAAAATAATAATACAATAAAATAGAAAGGATCTATATAGAGAAGCTGTATACACTCAGTAAACTGTTTGTCAATGTAACGCAGAAGCTTGTAAGTCCTGAACAGGGTTTCACGGGCGGCTCTTGGCCTTGTTCATAAGGCTGGTAGCAGACGGGAAAAAACTGTTCTTGTGGCGTGAGGTTCTGGTCCTGATGGACCGCAGCCTCCTGCCAGAGGGAAGTGACTGAAATAGTCTGTGGCTGGGCTGCGAGGGATCAGCCACAATCTTCCCTGCACGCCTCAGAGTCCTGGAGGCGTACAGGTCCTGGAGAGATGGAAGATTGCAGCCAATCACCTTCTCTGCAGACCGGACGACACGCTGCAGTCTGCTCTTGTCCTTGGCGGTGGCACCAGCGTACCAGATGGTGATGGAGGAGGTGAGGATGGACTCAATGATGGAGGAGTAGAACTGCACCATCATTGTCCTTGGCGGGTTGAATTTCTTCAGCTGCCGCAGGAAGTACATCCTCTGCTGGGCTTTCTTGGTGAGGGAGTTGATGTTCAGCTCCCACTTTAGGTCCTGGGAGATGATAGTTCCCAGGAAGCGGAAGGACTCCACAGTGTCAATGGTGGAGTCATAGAGGGTGATGGGGGTAGCTGGGGCTGAGTTCTTCCTGAAGTCCACAACCATCTCCACTGTTTTTACAGCGTTGAGCTCCAGGTTGTTCTCCCTGCACCAGGTCACCAGATGGTCAGCCTCCCACCTATAGGCGGACTCGTCATCATCAGAGATAAGTCCGATGAGAGTGGTGTCGTCCGCGAACTTTAGGAGCTTGACAAACTGATGAATGGAGGTGTAGCTGTTGGTGTACAGGGAGCAGAGCAGAGGAGAAAGAACACAGCCCTGGGGGAACCCAGGTAGCCTCGTGAGACCATCCTGATCTCGCGAGCTTTCAAGGTTTCACTCGCAGATCAGTCTGGATACTCTCCGTTAAAGAAAATTTGGAGCCGTTCACCAAACGAACGTCCAATCAGCGTTGGCTTTGAGGCGGGTTGAGGTGTGACGCAACGGGAAGCGCGTCAGTTCAGTCTAAACAACATGGCGGTTTCAGCCGATGAAACTACCGTTAGCGTGGCTATCGAGCAAGTTTTATCGGAATTACAGAGTATTTATTTGCTGAGCTAACGAGCCTTTACCTGCAGCAGCAAGAGTAGCTTGGCTTGTGGTTGTGTTTTCGTCGTCGCTCTGTTACGAGCGACGACGAATCTGATTGGTTCATTTGGCCCGTCTATCACCAACATAGGCCAATCAGCTAACCAGTATTTTCGCCCCTTCCCAAAATTACTTCAACGGAAGGTTTCCAGATGGATATGCGGAGCAAATCTATCTGGCGGAGTCAGGTAAGAACCCAGGGTCCTCAACTGATCTTCTATTTTATCCATCAACAATGATGAATCCCATTTTGTTTATTGGTCTTAAAAAGGTTGTGCTACAAAAAAAAGCTGAAGAAAAACAAGGTTACTATGTAACAGAGTTTGCCTCTGTGTTTTTTTTTCACTTTCAAGACTATAAAATCAGCTGTCCTGATGCATCTCGATGATCCAGGTAGAAAAAAAAACATCCAGAGGACCAGCTCAACGTTATTTTTATTTATTCTTTGGTTCATAAAAACAGCACAGTGTAATCATACAAACTTGTATAGACAGGATGTTGCTCTTTGTATCTGAACAGCTGAACCTGCCTACGACTAGGCAGGGCTTATAAGAGGAAGCTATTTGAGTCCTGTTTTCTTTCACTCTACTTTCATTTGTGAGCGGCACCTCATAGGACGGGTTGTATTGACTTGTTTCTGGAGACAAAATGAATGGAACCAAGTGTGCTAAACCGAATAAGGAAATATATGAACATACAATTCTGCCTACTCTTTACAGCTTGGTATTTATTGTTGGACTGGTAGCCAATGGATTGGGATTGAAGTCTTTGTGGCACAACTGGAAGAAACTTGGAAATATTAATATTTTTGTTCTAAACCTTGGACTTGCAGACATTTTGTATCTGCTCACACTTCCCTTTCTGATAGTGTACTACCTTAAAGGGAGTAAATGGATCTTTGGAGACGTCTTCTGCAAAGTAACAAGGTTCTGCTTCAACCTGAACTTATACTGCAGCATCGGGTTCCTCACATGCATAAGTGTGTACAGGTACCTGGGAATCGTCCATCCAATGAGAGCCATGGGGAGATTAACAGCGACTCACTCTGTGGTGATCTCAGTCATTGTCTGGATTCTGGTGAGTGCTCAGAGTCTTCCAGACATGTTCTACCCCAAAACATTTAATAAAAGAAAATGTTTTGACACCACCTCTAACAACCATATGAAGAGTTATCTGGACTATACCATTATACGGACATTCTTTGGATTTTGCGTCCCGTTCCTAATCACCATTGGCAGCTACGGACATGTGACTATCATTGTCTGCCGCTCAAATACGATTGAAAAGGACCTGAAACGAAGGAGCTTGAAGCTATTGGCTACTTTGATACTTCTTTTCTCACTGTGCTACATGCCCTACCATATCTTCAAGAACCTCAGCCTGTATTCCAGAGTTCTGATTCATCAGGGTAAATGCCCCGCGTGGGATTCGATATCCTTCATAGGACATCAGGCAAGCCGTGGTCTTGTGAGCCTGAACAGCGTTCTCAACCCGCTGGTTTACCTCCACGTAAATGAGGATATGGGAACTCAGTCCAGGCAGCTGATGCAGCGAGGTCGACAGATGTTCAGTCCTTTGTTTCAGTCTAAATCCCAGTCTGTGCCTGTACCACAGACAGAGCAAGACATTTGACCGTTTACTTTTTCATTCGACATTATGATTGT